>NW_027365527.1:0-107807 GCF_046119375.1 Phyllobates terribilis | reverse complement strand
GATTCAAAGAGAGTGAGATGCCAGCTCCTTTCATTCAGTCAGTAGCTTCAATCATTTCTGGTATATGAATAACATGATGTTTTTCAATGGCAAAAATCAATGAATATTGTAAATGCACAAACAGTAATTTCTCCGCATTGCAAGGTGCAATTCTGAAATTTTTTGCTTTTTCCTGCTCCTCTTAGCATGATAAAGAAGATTCAAAGAGAGTGAGATGCCAGCTCCTTTCATTCAGTCAGTAGCTTCAATCATTTCTGGACGTTTTTCAATGGCAAAAATCAACGAATATTGTAAATGCACAAACAGTAATTTCTCCGCATTGCAAGGTGCAATTCTGAAATTTTTTGCTTTTTCCTGCTCCTCTTAGCATGATAAAGAAGATTCAAAGAGAGTGAGATGCCAGCTCCTTACATTCAGTCAGTAGCTTCAATCATTTCTGGTAAATGAATAACATGATGTTTTTCAATGGCAAAAATCAATGAATTTTGTAAATGCACAAACAGTAATTTCTCCGCATTGCAAGGCGCAATTCTGAAATTTTTTGCTTTTTCCTGCTCCTCTTAGCATGATAAAGAAGATTCAAAGAGAGTGAGATGCCAGCTCCTTTCAATCAGTCAGTAGCTTCAATCATTTCTGGACGTTTTTCAATGGCAAAAATCAATGAATATTGTAAATGCACAAACAGTAATTTCTCCGCATTGCAAGGTGCAATTCTGAAATTTATTGCTTTTTCCTGCTCCTCTTAGCATGATAAAGAAGATTCAAAGAGAGTGAGATGCCAGCTCCTTTCATTCAGTCAGTAGCTTCAATCATTTCTGGACGTTTTTCAATGGCAAAAATCAATGAATATTGTAAATGCACAAACAGTAATTTTTCCGCATTGCAAGGTGCAATTCTGAAATTTTTTGCTTATTCCTGCTCCTCTTAGCATGATAAAGAAGATTCAAAGAGAGTGAGGTGCCAGCTCCTTTCATTCAGTCAGTAGCTTCAAACATTTCTGGTATATGAATAACGTTTTTCAATGGTAAAAATCAATGAATATTGTAAATGCACAAACAGTTATTTCTCCGCATTGCAAGGTGCAATTCTGAAATTTTTTGCTTTTTCCTGCTCCTCTTAGCATGATAAAGAAGATTCAAAGAGAGTGAGATGCCAGCTCCTTTCATTCAGTCAGTAGCTTCAATCATTTCTGGACGTTTTTCAATGGCAAAAATCAATGAATATTGTAAATGCACAAACAGTAATTTCTCCGCATTGCAAGGTGCAATTCTGAAATTTTTTGCTTTTTCCTGCTCCTCTTAGCATGATAAAGAAGATTCAAAGAGAGTGAGATGCCAGCTCCTTTCATTCAGTCAGTAGCTTCAATCATTTCTGGACGTTTTTCAATGGCAAAAATCAATGAATATTGTAAATGCACAAACAGTAATTTCTCCGCATTGCAAGGTGCAATTCTGAAATTTTTTGCTTTTTCCTGCTCCTCTTAGCATGATAAAGAAGATTCAAAGAGAGTGAGATGCCAGATCCTTTCATTCAGTCAGTAGCTTCAATCATTTCTGGACGGTTTTCAATGGCAAAAATCAATGAATATTGTAAATGCACAAACAGTAATTTCTCCGCATTGCAAGGTGCAATTCTGAAATTTTTGCTTTATCCTGCTCCTCTTAGCATGATAAAGAAGATTCAAAGAGAGTGAGGTGCCAGCTCCTTTCATTCAGTCAGTAGCTTCAAACATTTCTGGTATATGAATAACATGTTTTTCAATGGCAAAAATCAATGAATATTGTAAATGCACAAACAGTAATTTCTCCGCATTGCAAGGAGCAATTCTGAAATTTTTTGCTTTTTCCTGCTCCTCTTAGCATGATAAAGAATATTCAAAGAGAGTGAGATGCCAGCTCCTTTCATTCAGTCAGTAGCTTCAATCATTTCTGGACGTTTTTCAATGGCAAAAATCAATGAATATTGTAAATGCACAAACTGTAATTTCTCCGCATTGCAAGGTGCAATTCTGAAATTTTTTGCTTTTTCCTGCTCCTCTTAGCATGATAAAGAAGATTCAAAGAGAGTGAGATGCCAGCTCTTTTCATTCAGTCAGTAGCTTCAATCATTTCTGGACGTTTTTCAATGGCAAAAATCAATGAATATTGTAAATGCACAAACAGTAATTTCTCCGCATTGCAAGGTGCAATTCTGAAATTTTTTGCTTTTTCCTGCTCCTCTTAGCATGATAAAGAAGATTCAAAGAGAGTGAGATGCCAGCTCCTTTCATTCAATCAGTAGCTTCAAACATTTCTGGTATATGAATAACATGATGTTTTTCAATGGCAAAAATCAATGAATATTGTAAATGCACAAACAGTAATTTCTCCGCATTGCAAGGTGCAATTCTGAATTTTTTTGCTTTTTCCTGCTCCTCTTAGCATGATAAAGAAGATTCAAAGAGAGTGAGATGCCAGCTCCTTTCATTCAGTCAGTAGCTTCAATCATTTCTGGACGTTTTTCAATGGCAAAAATCAATGAATATTGTAAATGCACAAACAGTAATTTCTCCGCATTGCAAGGTGCAATTCTGAAATTTTTTGCTTTTTCCTGCTCCTCTTAGCATGATAAAGAAGATTCAAAGAGAGTGAGATGCCAGCTCCTTACATTCAGTCAGTAGCTTCAATCATTTCTGGTAAATGAATAACATGATGTTTTTCAATGGCAAAAATCAATGAATTTTGTAAATGCACAAACAGTAATTTCTCCGCATTGCAAGGCGCAATTCTGAAATTTTTTGCTTTTTCCTGCTCCTCTTAGCATGATAAAGAAGATTCAAAGAGAGTGAGATGCCAGCTCCTTTCAATCAGTCAGTAGCTTCAATCATTTCTGGACGTTTTTCAATGGCAAAAATCAATGAATATTGTAAATGCACAAACAGTAATTTCTCCGCATTGCAAGGTGCAATTCTGAAATTTTTTGCTTTTTCCTGCTCCTCTTAGCATGATAAAGAAGATTCAAAGAGAGTGAGATGCCAGCTCCTTTCATTCAGTCAGTAGCTTCAATCATTTCTGGACGTTTTTCAATGGCAAAAATCAATGAATATTGTAAATGCACAAACAGTAATTTCTCCGCATTGCAAGGTGCAATTCTGAAATTTTTTGCTTTTTCCTGCTCCTCTTAGCATGATAAAGAAGATTCAAAGAGAGTGAGATGCCAGCTCCTTTCATTCAGTCAGTAGCTTCAAACATTCCTGGTATATGAATAACATGATGTTTTTCAATGGCAAAAATCAATGAATATTGTAAATGCACAAACAGTAATTTCTCCGCATTGCAAGGTGCAATTCTGAAATTTTTTGCTTTTTCCTGCTCCTCTTAGCATGATAAAGAAGATTCAAAGAGAGTGAGATGCCAGCTCCTTTCATTCAGTCAGTAGCTTCAATCATTTCTGGACGTTTTTCAATTGCAAAAATCAATGAATATTGTAAATGCACAAACAGTAATTTCTCCGCATTGCAAGGTGCAACTCTGAAATTTTTTGCTTTTTCCTGCTCCTCTTAGCATGATAAAGAAGATTCAAAGAGAGTGAGATGCCAGCTCCTTTCATTCAGTCAGTAGCTTCAATCATTTCTGGTATATGAATAACGTGATGTTTTTCAATGGCAAAAATCAATGAATATTGTAAATGCACAAACAGTAATTTCTCCGCATTGCAAGGTGCAATTCTGAAATTTTTTGCTTTTTCCTGCTCCTCTTAGCATGATAAAGAAGATTCAAAGAGAGTGAGATGCCAGCTCCTTTCATTCAGTCAGTAGCTTCAAACATTTCTGGTATATGAATAACATGATGTTTTTCAATGGCAAAAATCAATGAATATTGTAAATGCACAAACAGTAATTTCTCCGCATTGCAAGGTGCAATTCTGAAATTTTTTGCTTTTTCCTGCTCCTCTTAGCATGATAAAGAAGATTCAAGGAGAGTGAGATGCCAGCTCCTTTCATTCAGTCAGTAGCTTCAAACATTTCTGGTATATGAATAACATGATGTTTTTCAATGGCAAAAATCAATGAATATTGTAAATGCACAAACAGTAATTTCTCCGCATTGCAAGGTGCAATTCTGAAATTTTTTGCTTTATCCTGCTCCTCTTAGCATGATAAAGAAGATTCAAAGAGAGTGAGATGCCAGCTCCTTTCATTCAGTCAGTAGCTTCAATCATTTCTGGACGTTTTTCAATGGCAAAAATCATTGAATATTGTAAATGCACAAACAGTAATTTCTCCGCATTGCAAGGTGCAATTCTGAAATTTTTTACTTTTTCCTGCTCCTCTTAGCATGATAAAGAAGATTCAAAGAGTGAGATGCCAGCTCCTTTCATTCAGTCAGTAGCTTCAATCATTTCTGGTATTTGAATAACATGATGTTTTTCAATGGCAAAAATCAATGAATATTGTAAATGCACAAACAGTAATTTCTCCGCATTGCAAGGTGCAATTCTGAGATTTTTTGCTTTTTCCTGCTCCTCTTAGCATGATAAAGAAGATTCAAAGAGAGTGAGATGCCAGCTCCTTTCATTCAGTCAGTAGCTTCAATCATTTCTGGACGTTTTTCAATGGCAAAAATCAATGAATATTCTAAATGCACAAACAGTAATTTCTCCGCATTGCAAGGTGCAATTCTGAAATTTTTTGCTTTTTCCTGCTCCTCTTAGCATGATAAACAAGATTCAAAGAGAGTGAGATGCCAGCTCCTTTCATTCAGTCAGTAGCTTCAATCATTTCTGGACGTTTTTCAATGGCAAAAATCAATGAATATTGTAAATGCACAAACAGTAATTTCTCCGCATTGCAAGGTGCAATTCTGATTTTTTTGCTTTTTCCTGCTCCTCTTAGCATGATAAAGAAGATTCAAAGAGAGTGAGACGCCAGCTCCTTTCGTTCAGTCAGTAGCTTCAATCATTTCTGGACGTTTTTCAATGGCAAAAATCATTGAATATTATAAATGCACAAACAGTAATTTCTCCGCATTGCAAGGTGCAATTCTGAAATTTTTTACTTTTTCCTGCTCCTCTTAGCATGATAAAGAAGATTCAAAGAGAGTGAGATGCCAGCTCCTTTCATTCAGTCAGTAGCTTCAATCATTTCTGGTATATGAATAACATGATGTTTTTCAATGGCAAAAATCAATGAATATTGTAAATGCACAAACAGTAATTTCTCCGCATTGCAAGGTGCAATTCTGAAATTTTTTGCTTTTTCCTGCTCCTCTTAGCATGATAAAGAAGATTCAAAGAGAGTGAGATGCCAGCTCCTTTCATTCAGTCAGTAGCTTCAATCATTTCTGGACGTTTTTCAATGGCAAAAATCAACGAATATTGTAAATGCACAAACAGTAATTTCTCCGCATTGCAAGGTGCAATTCTGAAATTTTTTGCTTTTTCCTGCTCCTCTTAGCATGATAAAGAAGATTCAAAGAGAGTGAGATGCCAGCTCCTTACATTCAGTCAGTAGCTTCAATCATTTCTGGTAAATGAATAACATGATGTTTTTCAATGGCAAAAATCAATGAATTTTGTAAATGCACAAACAGTAATTTCTCCGCATTGCAAGGCGCAATTCTGAAATTTTTTGCTTTTTCCTGCTCCTCTTAGCATGATAAAGAAGATTCAAAGAGAGTGAGATGCCAGCTCCTTTCAATCAGTCAGTAGCTTCAATCATTTCTGGACGTTTTTCAATGGCAAAAATCAATGAATATTGTAAATGCACAAACAGTAATTTCTCCGCATTGCAAGGTGCAATTCTGAAATTTTTTGCTTTTTCCTGCTCCTCTTAGCATGATAAAGAAGATTCAAAGAGAGTGAGATGCCAGCTCCTTTCATTCAGTCAGTAGCTTCAATCATTTCTGGACGTTTTTCAATGGCAAAAATCAATGAATATTGTAAATGCACAAACAGTAATTTTTCCGCATTGCAAGGTGCAATTCTGAAATTTTTTGCTTATTCCTGCTCCTCTTAGCATGATAAAGAAGATTCAAAGAGAGTGAGGTGCCAGCTCCTTTCATTCAGTCAGTAGCTTCAAACATTTCTGGTATATGAATAACGTTTTTCAATGGCAAAAATCAATGAATATTGTAAATGCACAAACAGTTATTTCTCCGCATTGCAAGGTGCAATTCTGAAATTTTTTGCTTTTTCCTGCTCCTCTTAGCATGATAAAGAAGATTCAAAGACAGTGAGATGCCAGCTCCTTTCATTCAGTCAGTAGCTTCAATCATTTCTGGACGTTTTTCAATGGCAAAAATCAATGAATATTGTAAATGCACAAACAGTAATTTCTCCGCATTGCAAGGTGCAATTCTGAAATTTTTTGCTTTTTCCTGCTCCTCTTAGCATGATAAAGAAGATTCAAAGAGAGTGAGATGCCAGCTCCTTTCATTCAGTCAGTAGCTTCAATCATTTCTGGACGTTTTTCAATGGCAAAAATCAATGAATATTGTAAATGCACAAACAGTAATTTCTCCGCATTGCAAGGTGCAATTCTGAAATTTTTTGCTTTTTCCTGCTCCTCTTAGCATGATAAAGAAGATTCAAAGAGAGTGAGATGCCAGATCCTTTCATTCAGTCAGTAGCTTCAATCATTTCTGGACGGTTTTCAATGGCAAAAATCAATGAATATTGTAAATGCACAAACAGTAATTTCTCCGCATTGCAAGGTGAAATTCTGAAATTTTTGCTTTTTCCTGCTCCTCTTAGCATGATAAAGAAGATTCAAAGAGAGTGAGGTGCCAGCTCCTTTCATTCAGTCAGTAGCTTCAAACATTTCTGGTATATGAATAACATGTTTTTCAATGGCAAAAATCAATGAATATTGTAAATGCACAAACAGTAATTTCTCCGCATTGCAAGGAGCAATTCTGAAATTTTTTGCTTTTTCCTGCTCCTCTTAGCATGATAAAGAAGATTCAAAGAGAGTGAGATGCCAGCTCCTTTCATTCAGTCAGTAGCTTCAATCATTTCTGGACGTTTTTCAATGGCAAAAATCAATGAATATTGTAAATGCACAAACTGTAATTTCTCCGCATTGCAAGGTGCAATTCTGAAATTTTTTGATTTTTCCTGCTCCTCTTAGCATGATAAAGAAGATTCAAAGAGAGTGAGATGCCAGCTCTTTTCATTCAGTCAGTAGCTTCAATCATTTCTGGACGTTTTTCAATGGCAAAAATCAATGAATATTGTAAATGCACAAACAGTAATTTCTCCGCATTGCAAGGTGCAATTCTGAAATTTTTTGCTTTTTCCTGCTCCTCTTAGCATGATAAAGAAGATTCAAAGAGAGTGAGATGCCAGCTCCTTTCATTCAATCAGTAGCTTCAAACATTTCTGGTATATGAATAACATGATGTTTTTCAATGGCAAAAATCAATGAATATTGTAAATGCACAAACAGTAATTTCTCCGCATTGCAAGGTGCAATTCTGAAATTTTTTGCTTTTTCCTGCTCCTCTTAGCATGATAAAGAAGATTCAAAGAGAGTGAGATGCCAGCTCCTTACATTCAGTCAGTAGCTTCAATCATTTCTGGTAAATGAATAACATGATGTTTTTCAATGGCAAAAATCAATGAATTTTGTAAATGCACAAACAGTAATTTCTCCGCATTGCAAGGCGCAATTCTGAAATTTTTTGCTTTTTCCTGCTCCTCTTAGCATGATAAAGAAGATTCAAAGAGAGTGAGATGCCAGCTCCTTTCAATCAGTCAGTAGCTTCAATCATTTCTGGACGTTTTTCAATGGCAAAAATCAATGAATATTGTAAATGCACAAACAGTAATTTCTCCGCATTGCAAGGTGCAATTCTGAAATTTTTTGCTTTTTCCTGCTCCTCTTAGCATGATAAAGAAGATTCAAAGAGAGTGAGATGCCAGCTCCTTTCATTCAGTCAGTAGCTTCAATCATTTCTGGACGTTTTTCAATGGCAAAAATCAATGAATATTGTAAATGCACAAACAGTAATTTTTCCGCATTGCAAGGTGCAATTCTGAAATTTTTTGCTTATTCCTGCTCCTCTTAGCATGATAAAGAAGATTCAAAGAGAGTGAGGTGCCAGCTCCTTTCATTCAGTCAGTAGCTTCAAACATTTCTGGTATATGAATAACGTTTTTCAATGGCAAAAATCAATGAATATTGTAAATGCACAAACAGTTATTTCCCTTCATTGCAAAGTGCAATTCTGAAATTTTTTGCTTTTTCCTGCTCCTCTTAGCATGATAAAGAAGATTCAAAGAGAGTGAGATGCCAGCTCCTTTCATTCAGTCAGTAGCTTCAATCATTTCTGGACGTTTTTCAATGGCAAAAATCAATGAATATTGTAAATGCACAAACAGTAATTTCTCCGTATTGCAAGGTGCAATTCTGAAATTTTTTGCTTTTTCCTGCTCCTCTTAGCATGATAAAGAAGATTCAAAGAGTGTGAGATGCCAGCTCCTTTCATTCAGTCAGTAGCTTCAATCATTTCTGGACGTTTTTCAATGGCAAAAATCAATGAATATTGTAAATGCACAAACAGTAATTTCTCCGCATTGCAAGGTGCAATTCTGAAATTTTTGCTTTTTCCTGCTCCTCTTAGCATGATAAAGAAGATTCAAAGAGAGTGAGGTGCCAGCTCCTTTCATTCAGTCAGTAGCTTCAAACATTTCTGGTATATGAATAACATGTTTTTCAATGGCAAAAATCAATGAATATTGTAAATGCACAAACAGTAATTTCTCCGCATTGCAAGGAGCAATTCTGAAATTTTTTGCTTTTTCCTGCTCCTGTTAGCATGATAAAGAAGATTCAAAGAGAGTGAGATGCCAGCTCCTTTCATTCAGTCAGTAGCTTCAATCATTTCTGGACGTTTTTCAATGGCAAAAATCAATGAATATTGTAAATGCACAAACTGTAATTTCTCCGCATTGCAAGGTGCAATTCTGAAATTTTTGCTTTTTCCTGCTCCTCTTAGCATGATAAAGAAGATTCAAAGAGAGTGAGATGCCAGCTCTTTTCATTCAGTCAGTAGCTTCAATCATTTCTGGACGTTTTTCAATGGCAAAAATCAATGAATATTGTAAATGCACAAACAGTAATTTCTCCGCATTGCAAGGTGCAATTCTGAAATTTTTTGCTTTTTCCTGCTCCTCTTAGCATGATAAAGAAGATTCAAAGAGAGTGAGATGCCAGCTCCTTTCATTCAATCAGTAGCTTCAAACATTTCTGGTATATGAATAACATGATGTTTTTCAATGGCAAAAATCAATGAATATTGTAATTGCACATACAGTAATTTCTCCGCATTGCAAGGTGCAATTCTGAAATTTTTTGCTTTTTCCTGCTCCTCTTAGCATGATAAAGAAGATTCAAAGAGAGTGAGATGCCAGCTCCTTTCATTCAGTCAGTAGCTTCAATCATTTCTGGACGTTTTTCAATGGCAAAAATCAATGAATATTGTAAATGCACAAACAGTAATTTCTCCGCATTGCAAGGTGCAATTCTGAAATTTTTTGCTTTTTCCTGCTCCTCTTAGCATGATAAAGAAGATTCAAAGAGAGTGAGGTGCCAGCTCCTTTCATTCAGTCAGTAGCTTCAAACATTTCTGGTATATGAATAACATGTTTTTCAATGGCAAAAATCAATGAATATTGTAAATGCACAAACTGTAATTTCTCCGCATTGCAAGGTGCAATTCTGAAATTTTTTGCTTTTTCCTGCTCCTCTTAGCATGATAAAGAAAATTCAAAGAGAGTGAGATGCCAGCTCCTTTCATTCAGTCAGTAGCTTCAATCATTTCTGGACGTTTTTCAATGGCAAAAATCAATGAATATTGTAAATGCACAAACAGTAATTTCTCCGCATTGCAAGGTGCAATTCTGAAATTTTTTGCTTTTTCCTGCTCCTCTTAGCATGATAAAGAAGATTCAAAGAGAGTGAGATGCCAGCTCCTTTCATTCAGTCAGTAGCTTCAATCATTTCTGGACGTTTTTCAATGGCAAAAATCAATGAATATTGTAAATGCACAAACTGTAATTTCTCCGCATTGTAAGGTGCAATTCTGAAATTTTTTGCTTTTTCCTGCTCCTCTTAGCATGATAAAGAAGATTCAAAGAGAGTGAGATGCCAGCTCCTTTCATTCAGTCAGTAGCTTCAATCATTTCTGGACGTTTTTCAATGGCAAAAATCAATGAATATTGTAAATGCACAAACAGTAATTTCTCCGCATTGCAAGGTGCAATTCTGAAATTTTTTGCTTTTTCCTGCTCCCCTTAGCATGATAAAGAAGATTCAAAGAGAGTGAGATGCCAGCTCCTTTCATTCAGTCAGTAGCTTCAATCATTTCTGGACGTTTTTCAATGGCAAAAATCAATGAATATTGTAAATGCACAAACAGAAATTTCTCCGCATTGCAAGGTGCAATTCTGAAATTTTTTGCTTTTTCCTGCTCCTCTTAGCATGATAAAGAAGATTCAAAGAGAGTGAGATGCCAGCTCCTTTCATTCAGTCAGTAGCTTCAAACATTTCTGGTATATGAATAACATGATGTTTTTCAATGGCAAAAATCAATGAATATTGTAAATGCACAAACAGTAATTTCTCCGCATTGCAAGGTGCAATTCTGAAATTTTTTGCTTTTTCCTGCTCCTCTTAGCATGATAAAGAAGATTCAAAGAGAGTGAGATGCCAGCTCCTTTCGTTCAGTCAGTAGCTTCAATCATTTCTGGACGTTTTTCAATGGCAAAAATCATTGAATATTGTAAATGCACAAACAGTAATTTCTCCGCATTGCAAGGTGCAATTCTGAAATTTTTTACATTTTCCTGCTCCTCTTAGCATGATAAAGAAGATTCAAAGAGAGTGAGATGCCAGCTCCTTTCATTCAGTCAGTAGCTTCAAACATTTCTGGTATATGAATAACATGTTTTTCAATGGCAAAAATCAATGAATATTGTAAATGCACAAACAGTAATTTCTCCGCATTGCAAGGAGCAATTCTGAAATTTTTTGCTTTTTCCTGCTCCTCTTAGCATGATAAAGAAGATTCAAAGAGAGTGAGATGCCAGCTCCTTTCATTCAGTCAGTAGCTTCAATCATTTCTGGACGTTTTTCAATGGCAAAAATCAATGAATATTGTAAATGCACAAACTGTAATTTCTCCGCATTGCAAGGTGCAATTCTGAAATTTTTTGCTTTTTCCTGCTCCTCTTAGCATGATAAAGAAGATTCAAAGAGAGTGAGATGCCAGCTCCTTTCATTCAGTCAGTAGCTTCAATCATTTCTGGACGTTTTTCAATGGCAAAAATCAATGAATATTGTAAATGCACAAACAGTAATTTCTCCGCATTGCAAGGTGCAATTCTGAAATTTTTTGCTTTTTCCTGCTCCTCTTAGCATGATAAAGAAGATTCAAAGAGAGTGAGATGCCAGCTCCTTTCATTCAGTCAGTAGCTTCAAACATTTCTGGTATATGAATAACATGATGTTTTTCAATGGCAAAAATTAATGAATATTGTAAATGCACAAACAGTAATTTCTCCGCATTGCAAGGTGCAATTCTGAAATTTTTTGCTTTTTCCAGCTCCTCTTAGCATGATAAAGAAGATTCAAAGAGAGTGAGATGCCAGCTCCTTTCATTCAGTCAGTAGCTTCAATCATTTCTGGACGTTTTTCAATGGCAAAAATCAATGAATATTGTAAATGCACAAACAGTAATTTCTCCGCATTGCAAGGTGCAATTCTGAAATTTTTTGCTTTATCCTGCTCCTCTTAGCATGATAAAGAAGATTCAAAGAGAGTGAGGTGCCAGCTCCTTTCATTCAGTCAGTAGCTTCAAACATTTCTGGTATATGAATAACATGTTTTTCAATGGCAAAAATCAATGAATATTGTAAATGCACAAACAGTAATTTCTCCGCATTGCAAGGTGCAATTCTGAAATTTTTTGCTTTTTCCTGCTCCTCTTAGCATGATAAAGAAAATTCAAAGAGAGTGAGATGCCAGCTCCTTTCATTCAGTCAGTAGCTTCAATCATTTCTGGACGTTTTTCAATGGCAAAAATCAATGAATATTGTAAATGCACAAACAGTAATTTCTCCGCATTGCAAGGTGCAATTCTGAAATTTTTTGCTTTTTCCTGCTCCTCTTAGCATGATAAAGAAGATTCAAAGAGAGTGAGATGCCAGCTCCTTTCATTCAGTCAGTAGCTTCAATCATTTCTGGACGTTTTTCAATGGCAAAAATCAATGAATATTGTAAATGCACAAACTGTAATTTCTCCGCATTGTAAGGTGCAATTCTGAAATTTTTTGCTTTTTCCTGCTCCTCTTAGCATGATAAAGAAGATTCAAAGAGAGTGAGATGCCAGCTCCTTTCATTCAGTCAGTAGCTTCAATCATTTCTGGACGTTTTTCAATGGCAAAAATCAATGAATATTGTAAATGCACAAACTGTAATTTCTCCGCATTGTAAGGTGCAATTCTGAAATTTTTTGCTTTTTCCTGCTCCTCTTAGCATGATAAAGAAGATTCAAAGAGAGTGAGATGCCAGCTCCTTTCATTCAGTCAGTAGCTTCAATCATTTCTGGACGTTTTTCAATGGCAAAAATCAATGAATATTGTAAATGCACAAACAGTAATTTCTCCGCATTGCAAGGTGCAATTCTGAAATTTTTTGCTTTTTCCTGCTCCTCTTAGCATGATAAAGAAGATTCAAAGAGAGTGAGATGCCAGCTCCTTTCATTCAGTCAGTAGCTTCAAACATTTCTGGTATATGAATAACATGATGTTTTTCAATGGCAAAAATCAATGAATATTGTAAATGCACAAACAGTAATTTCTCCGCATTGCAAGGTGCAATTCTGAAATTTTTTGCTTTTTCCTGCTCCTCTTAGCATGATAAAGAAGATTCAAAGAGAGTGAGATGCCAGCTCCTTTCATTCAGTCAGTAGCTTCAAACATTTCTGGTATATGAATAACATGATGTTTTTCAATGGCAAAAATCAATGAATATTGTAAATGCACAAACAGTAATTTCTCCGCATTGCAAGGTGCAAGTCTGAAATTTTTTGCTTTTTCCTGCTCCTCTTAGCATGATAAAGAAGATTCAAAGAGAGTGAGATGCCAGCTACTTTCATTCAGTCAGTAGCTTCAATCATTTCTGGACGTTTTTCAATGGTAAAAATCAATGAATATTGTAAATGCACAAACAGTAATTTCTCCGCATTGCAAGGTGCAATTCTGAAATTTTTTGCTTTTTCCCGCTCCTCTTAGCATGATAAAGAAGATTCAAAGAGAGTGAGATGCCAGCTCCTTTCATTCAGTCAGTAGCTTCAATCATTTCTGGACGTTTTTCAATGGCAAAAATCAATGAATATTGTAAATGCACAAACAGTAATTTCTCCGCATTGCAAGGTGCAATTCTGAAATTTTTTGCTTTTTCCTGCTCCTCTTAGCATGATAAAGAAGATTCAAAGAGAGTGAGATGCCAGCTCCTTTCATTCAGTCAGTAGCTTCAATCATTTCTGGTAAATGAATAACATGATGTTTTTCAATGGCAAAAATCAATGAATTTTGTAAATGCACAAACAGTAATTTCTCCGCATTGCAAGGCGCAATTCTGAAATTGTTTGCTTTTTCCTGCTCCTCTTAGCATGATAAAGAAGATTCAAAGAGAGTGAGATGCCAGCTCCTTTCATTCAGTCAGTAGCTTCAATCATTTCTGGACGTTTTTCAATGGCAAAAATCAATGAATATTGTAAATGCACAAACAGTAATTTCTCCGCATTGCAAGGTGCAATTCTGAAATTTTTTGCTTTTTCCTGCTCCTCTTAGCATGATAAAGAAGATTCAAAGAGAGTGAGATGCCAGCTCCTTTCATTCAGTCAGTAGCTTCAATCATTTCTGGACGTTTTTCAATGGCAAAAATCAATGAATATTGTAAATGTACAAACAGTAATTTCTCCGCATTGCAAGGTGCAATTCTGAAATTTTTTGCTTTTTCCTGCTCCTCTTAGCATGATAAAGAAGATTCAAAGAGAGTGAGGTTCCAGCTCCTTTCATTCAGTCAGTAGCTTCAAACATTTCTGGTATATGAATAACATGTTTTTCAATGGCAAAAATCAATGAATATTGTAAATGCACAAACAGTTATTTCTCCGCATTGCAAGGTGCAATTCTGAAATTTTTTGCTTTTTCCTGCTCCTCTTAGCATGATAAAGAAGATTCAAAGACAGTGAGATGCCAGCTCCTTTCATTCAGTCAGTAGCTTCAATCATTTCTGGACGTTTTTCAATGGCAAAAATCAATGAATATTGTAAATGCACAAACAGTAATTTCTCCGCATTGCAAGGTGCAATTCTGAAATTTTTTGCTTTTTCCTGCTCCTCTTAGCATGATAAAGAAGATTCAAAGAGAGTGAGATGCCAGCTCCTTTCATTCAGTCAGTAGCTTCAATCATTTCTGGACGTTTTTCAATGGCAAAAATCAATGAATATTGTAAATGCACAAACAGTAATTTCTCCGCATTGCAAGGTGCAATTCTGAAATTTTTTGCTTTTTCCTGCTCCTCTTAGCATGATAAAGAAGATTCAAAGAGAGTGAGATGCCAGATCCTTTCATTCAGTCAGTAGCTTCAATCATTTCTGGACGGTTTTCAATGGCAAAAATCAATGAATATTGTAAATGCACAAACAGTAATTTCTCCGCATTGCAAGGTGAAATTCTGAAATTTTTGCTTTTTCCTGCTCCTCTTAGCATGATAAAGAAGATTCAAAGAGAGTGAGGTGCCAGCTCCTTTCATTCAGTCAGTAGCTTCAAACATTTCTGGTATATGAATAACATGTTTTTCAATGGCAAAAATCAATGAATATTGTAAATGCACAAACAGTAATTTCTCCGCATTGCAAGGAGCAATTCTGAAATTTTTTGCTTTTTCCTGCTCCTCTTAGCATGATAAAGAAGATTCAAAGAGAGTGAGATGCCAGCTCCTTTCATTCAGTCAGTAGCTTCAATCATTTCTGGACGTTTTTCAATGGCAAAAATCAATGAATATTGTAAATGCACAAACTGTAATTTCTCCGCATTGCAAGGTGCAATTCTGAAATTTTTTGATTTTTCCTGCTCCTCTTAGCATGATAAAGAAGATTCAAAGAGAGTGAGATGCCAGCTCTTTTCATTCAGTCAGTAGCTTCAATCATTTCTGGACGTTTTTCAATGGCAAAAATCAATGAATATTGTAAATGCACAAACAGTAATTTCTCCGCATTGCAAGGTGCAATTCTGAAATTTTTTGCTTTTTCCTGCTCCTCTTAGCATGATAAAGAAGATTCAAAGAGAGTGAGATGCCAGCTCCTTTCATTCAATCAGTAGCTTCAAACATTTCTGGTATATGAATAACATGATGTTTTTCAATGGCAAAAATCAATGAATATTGTAAATGCACAAACAGTAATTTCTCCGCATTGCAAGGTGCAATTCTGAAATTTTTTGCTTTTTCCTGCTCCTCTTAGCATGATAAAGAAGATTCAAAGAGAGTGAGATGCCAGCTCCTTACATTCAGTCAGTAGCTTCAATCATTTCTGGTAAATGAATAACATGATGTTTTTCAATGGCAAAAATCAATGAATTTTGTAAATGCACAAACAGTAATTTCTCCGCATTGCAAGGCGCAATTCTGAAATTTTTTGCTTTTTCCTGCTCCTCTTAGCATGATAAAGAAGATTCAAAGAGAGTGAGATGCCAGCTCCTTTCAATCAGTCAGTAGCTTCAATCATTTCTGGACGTTTTTCAATGGCAAAAATCAATGAATATTGTAAATGCACAAACAGTAATTTCTCCGCATTGCAAGGTGCAATTCTGAAATTTTTTGCTTTTTCCTGCTCCTCTTAGCATGATAAAGAAGATTCAAAGAGAGTGAGATGCCAGCTCCTTTCATTCAGTCAGTAGCTTCAATCATTTCTGGACGTTTTTCAATGGCAAAAATCAATGAATATTGTAAATGCACAAACAGTAATTTTTCCGCATTGCAAGGTGCAATTCTGAAATTTTTTGCTTATTCCTGCTCCTCTTAGCATGATAAAGAAGATTCAAAGAGAGTGAGGTGCCAGCTCCTTTCATTCAGTCAGTAGCTTCAAACATTTCTGGTATATGAATAACGTTTTTCAATGGCAAAAATCAATGAATATTGTAAATGCACAAACAGTTATTTCCCTTCATTGCAAAGTGCAATTCTGAAATTTTTTGCTTTTTCCTGCTCCTCTTAGCATGATAAAGAAGATTCAAAGAGAGTGAGATGCCAGCTCCTTTCATTCAGTCAGTAGCTTCAATCATTTCTGGACGTTTTTCAATGGCAAAAATCAATGAATATTGTAAATGCACAAACAGTAATTTCTCCGTATTGCAAGGTGCAATTCTGAAATTTTTTGCTTTTTCCTGCTCCTCTTAGCATGATAAAGAAGATTCAAAGAGAGTGAGATGCCAGCTCCTTTCATTCAGTCAGTAGCTTCAATCATTTCTGGACGTTTTTCAATGGCAAAAATCAATGAATATTGTAAATGCACAAACAGTAATTTCTCCGCATTGCAAGGTGCAATTCTGAAATTTTTGCTTTTTCCTGCTCCTCTTAGCATGATAAAGAAGATTCAAAGAGAGTGAGGTGCCAGCTCCTTTCATTCAGTCAGTAGCTTCAAACATTTCTGGTATATGAATAACATGTTTTTCAATGGCAAAAATCAATGAATATTGTAAATGCACAAACAGTAATTTCTCCGCATTGCAAGGAGCAATTCTGAAATTTTTTGCTTTTTCCTGCTCCTGTTAGCATGATAAAGAAGATTCAAAGAGAGTGAGATGCCAGCTCCTTTCATTCAGTCAGTAGCTTCAATCATTTCTGGACGTTTTTCAATGGCAAAAATCAATGAATATTGTAAATGCACAAACTGTAATTTCTCCGCATTGCAAGGTGCAATTCTGAAATTTTTGCTTTTTCCTGCTCCTCTTAGCATGATAAAGAAGATTCAAAGAGAGTGAGATGCCAGCTCTTTTCATTCAGTCAGTAGCTTCAATCATTTCTGGACGTTTTTCAATGGCAAAAATCAATGAATATTGTAAATGCACAAACAGTAATTTCTCCGCATTGCAAGGTGCAATTCTGAAATTTTTTGCTTTTTCCTGCTCCTCTTAGCATGATAAAGAAGATTCAAAGAGAGTGAGATGCCAGCTCCTTTCATTCAATCAGTAGCTTCAAACATTTCTGGTATATGAATAACATGATGTT
Organism: Phyllobates terribilis; assembly: GCF_046119375.1. Lineage (NCBI taxonomy): Eukaryota > Metazoa > Chordata > Amphibia > Anura > Dendrobatidae > Phyllobates > Phyllobates terribilis. The sequence continues at coordinate 90,529 of NW_027365527.1, read as the reverse complement.
TTTCAATGGCAAAAATCAATGAATATTGTAAATGCACATACAGTAATTTCTCCGCATTGCAAGGTGCAATTCTGAAATTTTTTGCTTTTTCCTGCTCCTCTTAGCATGATAAAGAAGATTCAAAGAGAGTGAGATGCCAGCTCCTTTCATTCAGTCAGTAGCTTCAATCATTTCTGGACGTTTTTCAATGGCAAAAATCAATGAATATTGTAAATGCACAAACAGTAATTTCTCCGCATTGCAAGGTGCAATTCTGAAATTTTTTGCTTTTTCCTGCTCCTCTTAGCATGATAAAGAAGATTCAAAGAGAGTGAGGTGCCAGCTCCTTTCATTCAGTCAGTAGCTTCAAACATTTCTGGTATATGAATAACATGTTTTTCAATGGCAAAAATCAATGAATATTGTAAATGCACAAACTGTAATTTCTCCGCATTGCAAGGTGCAATTCTGAAATTTTTTGCTTTTTCCTGCTCCTCTTAGCATGATAAAGAAAATTCAAAGAGAGTGAGATGCCAGCTCCTTTCATTCAGTCAGTAGCTTCAATCATTTCTGGACGTTTTTCAATGGCAAAAATCAATGAATATTGTAAATGCACAAACTGTAATTTCTCCGCATTGTAAGGTGCAATTCTGAAATTTTTTGCTTTTTCCTGCTCCTCTTAGCATGATAAAGAAGATTCAAAGAGAGTGAGATGCCAGCTCCTTTCATTCAGTCAGTAGCTTCAATCATTTCTGGACGTTTTTCAATGGCAAAAATCAATGAATATTGTAAATGCACAAACAGTAATTTCTCCGCATTGCAAGGTGCAATTCTGAAATTTTTTGCTTTTTCCTGCTCCCCTTAGCATGATAAAGAAGATTCAAAGAGAGTGAGATGCCAGCTCCTTTCATTCAGTCAGTAGCTTCAATCATTTCTGGACGTTTTTCAATGGCAAAAATCAATGAATATTGTAAATGCACAAACAGAAATTTCTCCGCATTGCAAGGTGCAATTCTGAAATTTTTTGCTTTTTCCTGCTCCTCTTAGCATGATAAAGAAGATTCAAAGAGAGTGAGATGCCAGCTCCTTTCATTCAGTCAGTAGCTTCAAACATTTCTGGTATATGAATAACATGATGTTTTTCAATGGCAAAAATCAATGAATATTGTAAATGCACAAACAGTAATTTCTCCGCATTGCAAGGTGCAATTCTGAAATTTTTTGCTTTTTCCTGCTCCTCTTAGCATGATAAAGAAGATTCAAAGAGAGTGAGATGCCAGCTCCTTTCGTTCAGTCAGTAGCTTCAATCATTTCTGGACGTTTTTCAATGGCAAAAATCATTGAATATTGTAAATGCACAAACAGTAATTTCTCCGCATTGCAAGGTGCAATTCTGAAATTTTTTACATTTTCCTGCTCCTCTTAGCATGATAAAGAAGATTCAAAGAGAGTGAGATGCCAGCTCCTTTCATTCAGTCAGTAGCTTCAAACATTTCTGGTATATGAATAACATGTTTTTCAATGGCAAAAATCAATGAATATTGTAAATGCACAAACAGTAATTTCTCCGCATTGCAAGGAGCAATTCTGAAATTTTTTGCTTTTTCCTGCTCCTCTTAGCATGATAAAGAAGATTCAAAGAGAGTGAGATGCCAGCTCCTTTCATTCAGTCAGTAGCTTCAATCATTTCTGGACGTTTTTCAATGGCAAAAATCAATGAATATTGTAAATGCACAAACTGTAATTTCTCCGCATTGCAAGGTGCAATTCTGAAATTTTTTGCTTTTTCCTGCTCCTCTTAGCATGATAAAGAAGATTCAAAGAGAGTGAGATGCCAGCTCCTTTCATTCAGTCAGTAGCTTCAATCATTTCTGGACGTTTTTCAATGGCAAAAATCAATGAATATTGTAAATGCACAAACAGTAATTTCTCCGCATTGCAAGGTGCAATTCTGAAATTTTTTGCTTTTTCCTGCTCCTCTTAGCATGATAAAGAAGATTCAAAGAGAGTGAGATGCCAGCTCCTTTCATTCAGTCAGTAGCTTCAAACATTTCTGGTATATGAATAACATGATGTTTTTCAATGGCAAAAATTAATGAATATTGTAAATGCACAAACAGTAATTTCTCCGCATTGCAAGGTGCAATTCTGAAATTTTTTGCTTTTTCCAGCTCCTCTTAGCATGATAAAGAAGATTCAAAGAGAGTGAGATGCCAGCTCCTTTCATTCAGTCAGTAGCTTCAATCATTTCTGGACGTTTTTCAATGGCAAAAATCAATGAATATTGTAAATGCACAAACAGTAATTTCTCCGCATTGCAAGGTGCAATTCTGAAATTTTTTGCTTTATCCTGCTCCTCTTAGCATGATAAAGAAGATTCAAAGAGAGTGAGGTGCCAGCTCCTTTCATTCAGTCAGTAGCTTCAAACATTTCTGGTATATGAATAACATGTTTTTCAATGGCAAAAATCAATGAATATTGTAAATGCACAAACAGTAATTTCTCCGCATTGCAAGGTGCAATTCTGAAATTTTTTGCTTTTTCCTGCTCCTCTTAGCATGATAAAGAAAATTCAAAGAGAGTGAGATGCCAGCTCCTTTCATTCAGTCAGTAGCTTCAATCATTTCTGGACGTTTTTCAATGGCAAAAATCAATGAATATTGTAAATGCACAAACAGTAATTTCTCCGCATTGCAAGGTGCAATTCTGAAATTTTTTGCTTTTTCCTGCTCCTCTTAGCATGATAAAGAAGATTCAAAGAGAGTGAGATGCCAGCTCCTTTCATTCAGTCAGTAGCTTCAATCATTTCTGGACGTTTTTCAATGGCAAAAATCAATGAATATTGTAAATGCACAAACTGTAATTTCTCCGCATTGTAAGGTGCAATTCTGAAATTTTTTGCTTTTTCCTGCTCCTCTTAGCATGATAAAGAAGATTCAAAGAGAGTGAGATGCCAGCTCCTTTCATTCAGTCAGTAGCTTCAATCATTTCTGGACGTTTTTCAATGGCAAAAATCAATGAATATTGTAAATGCACAAACTGTAATTTCTCCGCATTGTAAGGTGCAATTCTGAAATTTTTTGCTTTTTCCTGCTCCTCTTAGCATGATAAAGAAGATTCAAAGAGAGTGAGATGCCAGCTCCTTTCATTCAGTCAGTAGCTTCAATCATTTCTGGACGTTTTTCAATGGCAAAAATCAATGAATATTGTAAATGCACAAACAGTAATTTCTCCGCATTGCAAGGTGCAATTCTGAAATTTTTTGCTTTTTCCTGCTCCTCTTAGCATGATAAAGAAGATTCAAAGAGAGTGAGATGCCAGCTCCTTTCATTCAGTCAGTAGCTTCAAACATTTCTGGTATATGAATAACATGATGTTTTTCAATGGCAAAAATCAATGAATATTGTAAATGCACAAACAGTAATTTCTCCGCATTGCAAGGTGCAATTCTGAAATTTTTTGCTTTTTCCTGCTCCTCTTAGCATGATAAAGAAGATTCAAAGAGAGTGAGATGCCAGCTCCTTTCATTCAGTCAGTAGCTTCAAACATTTCTGGTATATGAATAACATGATGTTTTTCAATGGCAAAAATCAATGAATATTGTAAATGCACAAACAGTAATTTCTCCGCATTGCAAGGTGCAAGTCTGAAATTTTTTGCTTTTTCCTGCTCCTCTTAGCATGATAAAGAAGATTCAAAGAGAGTGAGATGCCAGCTACTTTCATTCAGTCAGTAGCTTCAATCATTTCTGGACGTTTTTCAATGGTAAAAATCAATGAATATTGTAAATGCACAAACAGTAATTTCTCCGCATTGCAAGGTGCAATTCTGAAATTTTTTGCTTTTTCCCGCTCCTCTTAGCATGATAAAGAAGATTCAAAGAGAGTGAGATGCCAGCTCCTTTCATTCAGTCAGTAGCTTCAATCATTTCTGGACGTTTTTCAATGGCAAAAATCAATGAATATTGTAAATGCACAAACAGTAATTTCTCCGCATTGCAAGGTGCAATTCTGAAATTTTTTGCTTTTTCCTGCTCCTCTTAGCATGATAAAGAAGATTCAAAGAGAGTGAGATGCCAGCTCCTTTCATTCAGTCAGTAGCTTCAATCATTTCTGGTAAATGAATAACATGATGTTTTTCAATGGCAAAAATCAATGAATTTTGTAAATGCACAAACAGTAATTTCTCCGCATTGCAAGGCGCAATTCTGAAATTGTTTGCTTTTTCCTGCTCCTCTTAGCATGATAAAGAAGATTCAAAGAGAGTGAGATGCCAGCTCCTTTCATTCAGTCAGTAGCTTCAATCATTTCTGGACGTTTTTCAATGGCAAAAATCAATGAATATTGTAAATGCACAAACAGTAATTTCTCCGCATTGCAAGGTGCAATTCTGAAATTTTTTGCTTTTTCCTGCTCCTCTTAGCATGATAAAGAAGATTCAAAGAGAGTGAGATGCCAGCTCCTTTCATTCAGTCAGTAGCTTCAATCATTTCTGGACGTTTTTCAATGGCAAAAATCAATGAATATTGTAAATGTACAAACAGTAATTTCTCCGCATTGCAAGGTGCAATTCTGAAATTTTTTGCTTTTTCCTGCTCCTCTTAGCATGATAAAGAAGATTCAAAGAGAGTGAGGTTCCAGCTCCTTTCATTCAGTCAGTAGCTTCAAACATTTCTGGTATATGAATAACATGTTTTTCAATGGCAAAAATCAATGAATATTGTAAATGCACAAAGAGTAAGTTCTCCGCATTGCAAGGTGCAATTCTGAAATTTTTTGCTTTTTCCTGCTCCTCTTAACTTGATAAAGAAGATTCAAAGAGAGTGAGATGCCAGCTCCTTTCATTCAGTCAGTAGCTTCAATCATTTCTGGACGTTTTTCAATGGCAAAAATCAATGAATATTGTAAATGCACAAACTGTAATTTCTCCGCATTGTAAGGTGCAATTCTGAAATTTTTTGCTTTTTCCTGCTCCTCTTAGCATGATAAAGAAGATTCAAAGAGAGTGAGATGCCAGCAACTTTCATTCAGTCAGTAGCTTCAATCATTTCTGGACGTTTTTCAATGGCAAAAATCAATGAATATTGTAAATGCACAAACAGTAATTTCTCCGCATTGCAAGGTGCAATTCTGAAATTTTTTGCTTTTTCCTGCTCCTCTTAGCATGATAAAGAAGATTCAAAGAGAGTGAGATGCCAGCTCCTTTCATTCAGTCAGTAGCTTCAAACATTTCTGGTATATGAATAACATGATGTTTTTCAATGGCAAAAATCAATGAATATTGTAAATGCACAAACAGTAATTTCTCCGCATTGCAAGGTGCAAGTCTGAAATTTTTTGCTTTTTCCTGCTCCTCTTAGCATGATAAAGAAGATTCAAAGAGAGTGAGTTGCCAGCTACTTTCATTCAGTCAGTAGCTTCAATCATTTCTGGACGTTTTTCAATGGTAAAAATCAATGAATATTGTAAATGCACAAACAATAATTTCTCCGCATTGCAAGGTGCAATTCTGAAATTTTTTGCTTTTTCCTGCTCCTCTTAGCATGATAAAGAAGATTCAAAGAGAGTGAGATGCCAGCTCCTTTCATTCAGTCAGTAGCTTCAATCATTTCTGGACGTTTTTCAATGGCAAAAATCAATGAATATTGTAAATGCACAAACAGTAATTTCTTCGCATTGCAAGGTGCAATTCTGAAATGTTTTGCTTTTTCCTGCTCCTCTTAGCATGATAAAGAAGATTCAAAGAGAGTGAGATGCCAGCTCCTTTCATTCAGTCAGTAGCTTCAATCATTTCTGGTAAATGAATAACATGATGTTTTTCAATGGCAAAAATCAATGAATTTTGTAAATGCACAAACAGTAATTTCTCCGCATTGCAAGGCGCAATTCTGAAATTTTTTGCTTTTTCCTGCTCCTCTTAGCATGATAAAGAAGATTCAAAGAGAGTGAGATGCCAGCTCCTTTCATTCAGTCAGTAGCTTCAATCATTTCTGGACGTTTTTCAATGGCAAAAATCAATGAATATTGTAAATGCACAAACAGTAATTTCTCCGCATTGCAAGGTGCAATTCTGAAATTTTTTGCTTTTTCCTGCTCCTCTTAGCATGATAAAGAAGATTCAAAGAGAGTGAGATGCCAGCTCCTTTCATTCAGTCAGTAGCTTCAATCATTTCTGGATGTTTTTCAATGGCAAAAGTCAATGAATATTGTAAATGCACAAACTGTAATTTCTTCGCATTGCAAGGTGCAATTCTGAAATTTTTTGCTTTTCCTGCTCCTCTTAGCATGATAAAGAAGATTCATAGAGAGTGAGATGCCAGCTCCTTTCATTCAGTCAGTAGCTTCAATCATTTCTGGACGTTTTTCAATGGCAAAAATCAATGAATATTGTAATTGCACAAACAGTAATTTCTCCGCATTGCAAGGTGCAATTCTGAAATTTTTTGCTTTTTCCTGCTCCTCTTAGCATGATAAAGAAGATTCAAAGAGAGTGAGATGCCAGCTCCTTTCATTCAGTCAGTAGCTTCAAACATTTCTGGTATATGAATAACATGATGTTTTTCAATGGCAAAAATCAATGAATATTGTAAATGCACAAACAGTAATTTCTCCGCATTGCAAGGTGCAATTCTGAAATTTTTTGCTTTTTCCTGCTCCTCTTAGCATGATAAAGAAGATTCAAAGAGAGTGAGATGCCAGCTCCTTTCATTCAGTCAGTAGCTTCAATCATTTCTGGACGTTTTTCAATGGCAAAAATCAATGAATATTGTAAATGCACAAACAGTAATTTCTCCGCATTGCAAGGTGCAATTCTGAAATTTTTTGCTTTTTCCTGCTCCTCTTAGCATGATAAAGAAGATTCAAAGAGAGTGAGATGCCAGCTCCTTTCATTCAGTCAGTAGCTTCAATCATTTCTGGACGTTTTTCAATGGCAAAAATCAATGAATATTGTAAATGCACAAACTGTAATTTCTCCGCATTGTAAGGTGCAATTCTGAAATTTTTTGCTTTTTCCTGCTCCTCTTAGCATGATAAAGAAGATTCAAAGAGAGTGAGATGCCAGCTCCTTTCATTCAGTCAGTAGCTTCAATCATTTCTGGACGTTTTTCAATGGCAAAAATCAATGAATATTGTAAATGCACAAACAGTAATTTCTCCGCATTGCAAGGTGCAATTCTGAAATTTTTTGCTTTTTCCTGCTCCTCTTAGCATGATAAAGAAGATTCAAAGAGAGTGAGATGCCAGCTCCTTTCATTCAGTCAGTAGCTTCAAACATTTCTGGTATATGAATAACATGATGTTTTTCAATGGCAAAAATCAATGAATATTGTAAATGCACAAACAGTAATTTCTCCGCATTGCAAGGTGCAAGTCTGAAATTTTTTGCTTTTTCCTGCTCCTCTTAGCATGATAAAGAAGATTCAAAGAGAGTGAGATGCCAGCTACTTTCATTCAGTCAGTAGCTTCAATCATTTCTGGACGTTTTTCAATGGTAAAAATCAATGAATATTGTAAATGCACAAACAGTAATTTCTCCGCATTGCAAGGTGCAATTCTGAAATTTTTTGCTTTTTCCTGCTCCTCTTAGCATGATGAAGAAGATTCAAAGAGAGTGAGATGCCAGCTCCTTTCATTCAGTCAGTAGCTTCAATCATTTCTGGACGTTTTTCAATGGCAAAAATCAATGAATATTGTAAATGTACAAACAGTAATTTCTCCGCATTGCAAGGTGCAATTCTGAAATTTTTTGCTTTTTCCTGCTCCTCTTAGCATGATAAAGAAGATTCAAAGAGAGTGAGGTTCCAGCTCCTTTCATTCAGTCAGTAGCTTCAAACATTTCTGGTATATGAATAACATGTTTTTCAATGGCAAAAATCAATGAATATTGTAAATGCACAAAGAGTAATTTCTCCGCATTGCAAGGTGCAATTCTGAAATTTTTTGCTTTTTCCTGCTCCTCTTAACTTGATAAAGAAGATTCAAAGAGAGTGAGATGCCAGCTCCTTTCATTCAGTCAGTAGCTTCAATCATTTCTGGACGTTTTTCAATGGCAAAAATCAATGAATATTGTAAATGCACAAACTGTAATTTCTCCGCATTGTAAGGTGCAATTCTGAAATTTTTTGCTTTTTCCTGCTCCTCTTAGCATGATAAAGAAGATTCAAAGAGAGTGAGATGCCAGCAACTTTCATTCAGTCAGTAGCTTCAATCATTTCTGGACGTTTTTCAATGGCAAAAATCAATGAATATTGTAAATGCACAAACAGTAATTTCTCCGCATTGCAAGGTGCAATTCTGAAATTTTTTGCTTTTTCCTGCTCCTCTTAGCATGATAAAGAAGATTCAAAGAGAGTGAGATGCCAGCTCCTTTCATTCAGTCAGTAGCTTCAAACATTTCTGGTATATGAATAACATGATGTTTTTCAATGGCAAAAATCAATGAATATTGTAAATGCACAAACAGTAATTTCTCCGCATTGCAAGGTGCAAGTCTGAAATTTTTTGCTTTTTCCTGCTCCTCTTAGCATGATAAAGAAGATTCAAAGAGAGTGAGTTGCCAGCTACTTTCATTCAGTCAGTAGCTTCAATCATTTCTGGACGTTTTTCAATGGTAAAAATCAATGAATATTGTAAATGCACAAACAGTAATTTCTCCGCATTGCAAGGTGCAATTCTGAAATTTTTTGCTTTTTCCTGCTCCTCTTAGCATGATAAAGAAGATTCAAAGAGAGTGAGATGCCAGCTCCTTTCATTCAGTCAGTAGCTTCAATCATTTCTGGACATTTTTCTATGGCAAAAATCAATGAATATTGTAAATGCACAAACAGTAATTTCTTCGCATTGCAAGGTGCAATTCTGAAATGTTTTGCTTTTTCCTGCTCCTCTTAGCATGATAAAGAAGATTCAAAGAGAGTGAGATGCCAGCTCCTTTCATTCAGTCAGTAGCTTCAATCATTTCTGGTAAATGAATAACATGATGTTTTTCAATGGCAAAAATCAATGAATTTTGTAAATGCACAAACAGTAATTTCTCCGCATTGCAAGGCGCAATTCTGAAATTTTTTGCTTTTTCCTGCTCCTCTTAGCATGATAAAGAAGATTCAAAGAGAGTGAGATGCCAGCTCCTTTCATTCAGTCAGTAGCTTCAATCATTTCTGGACGTTTTTCAATGGCAAAAATCAATGAATATTGTAAATGCACAAACAGTAATTTCTCCGCATTGCAAGGTGCAATTCTGAAATTTTTTGCTTTTTCCTGCTCCTCTTAGCATGATAAAGAAGATTCAAAGAGAGTGAGATGCCAGCTCCTTTCATTCAGTCAGTAGCTTCAATCATTTCTGGATGTTTTTCAATGGCAAAAGTCAATGAATATTGTAAATGCACAAACTGTAATTTCTTCGCATTGCAAGGTGCAATTCTGAAATTTTTTGCTTTTCCTGCTCCTCTTAGCATGATAAAGAAGATTCATAGAGAGTGAGATGCCAGCTCCTTTCATTCAGTCAGTAGCTTCAATCATTTCTGGACGTTTTTCAATGGCAAAAATCAATGAATATTGTAATTGCACAAACAGTAATTTCTCCGCATTGCAAGGTGCAATTCTGAAATTTTTTGCTTTTTCCTGCTCCTCTTAGCATGATAAAGAAGATTCAAAGAGAGTGAGATGCCAGCTCCTTTCATTCAGTCAGTAGCTTCAAACATTTCTGGTATATGAATAACATGATGTTTTTCAATGGCAAAAATCAATGAATATTGTAAATGCACAAACAGTAATTTCTCCGCATTGCAAGGTGCAATTCTGAAATTTTTTGCTTTTTCCTGCTCCTCTTAGCATGATAAAGAAGATTCAAAGAGAGTGAGATGCCAGCTCCTTTCATTCAGTCAGTAGCTTCAATCATTTCTGGACGTTTTTCAATGGCAAAAATCAATGAATATTGTAAATGCACAAACAGTAATTTCTCCGCATTGCAAGGTGCAATTCTGAAATTTTTTGCTTTTTCCTGCTCCTCTTAGCATGATAAAGAAGATTCAAAGAGAGTGAGATGCCAGCTCCTTTCATTCAGTCAGTAGCTTCAATCATTTCTGGACGTTTTTCAATGGCAAAAATCAATGAATATTGTAAATGCACAAACTGTAATTTCTCCGCATTGTAAGGTGCAATTCTGAAATTTTTTGCTTTTTCCTGCTCCTCTTAGCATGATAAAGAAGATTCAAAGAGAGTGAGATGCCAGCTCCTTTCATTCAGTCAGTAGCTTCAATCATTTCTGGACGTTTTTCAATGGCAAAAATCAATGAATATTGTAAATGCACAAACAGTAATTTCTCCGCATTGCAAGGTGCAATTCTGAAATTTTTTGCTTTTTCCTGCTCCTCTTAGCATGATAAAGAAGATTCAAAGAGAGTGAGATGCCAGCTCCTTTCATTCAGTCAGTAGCTTCAAACATTTCTGGTATATGAATAACATGATGTTTTTCAATGGCAAAAATCAATGAATATTGTAAATGCACAAACAGTAATTTCTCCGCATTGCAAGGTGCAAGTCTGAAATTTTTTGCTTTTTCCTGCTCCTCTTAGCATGATAAAGAAGATTCAAAGAGAGTGAGATGCCAGCTACTTTCATTCAGTCAGTAGCTTCAATCATTTCTGGACGTTTTTCAATGGTAAAAATCAATGAATATTGTAAATGCACAAACAGTAATTTCTCCGCATTGCAAGGTGCAATTCTGAAATTTTTTGCTTTTTCCTGCTCCTCTTAGCATGATAAAGAAGATTCAAAGAGAGTGAGATGCCAGCTCCTTTCATTCAGTCAGTAGCTTCAATCATTTCTGGACGTTTTTCAATGGCAAAAATCAATGAATATTGTAAATGCACAAACAGTAATTTCTCCGCATTGCAAGGTGCAATTCTGAAATTTTTTGCTTTTTCCTGCTCCTCTTAGCATGATAAAGAAGTTTCAAAGAGAGTGAGATGCCAGCTCCTTTCATTCAGTCAGTAGCTTCAATCATTTCTGGTAAATGAATAACATGATGTTTTTCAATGGCAAAAATCAATGAATTTTGTAAATGCACAAACACTAATTTCTCCGCATTGCAAGGCGCAATTCTGAAATTTTTTGCTTTTTCCTGCTCCTCTTAGCATGATAAAGAAGATTCAAAGAGAGTGAGATGCCAGCTCCTTTCATTCAGTCAGTAGCTTCAATCATTTCTGAACGTTTTTCAATGGCAAAAATCAATGAATATTGTAAATGCACAAACAGTAATTTCTCCGCATTGCAAGGTGCAATTCTGAAATTTTTTGCTTTTTCCTGCTCCTCTTAGCATGATAAAGAAGATTCAAAGAGAGTGAGATGCCAGCTCCTTTCATTCAGTCAGTAGCTTCAATCATTTCTGGACGTTTTTCAATGGCAAAAATCAATGAATATTGTAAATGCACAAACAGTAATTTCTCCGCATTGCAAGGTGCAATTCTGAAATTTTTTGCTTTTTCCTGCTCCTCTTAGCATGATAAAGAAGATTCAAAGAGAGTGAGGTGCCAGCTCCTTTCATTCAGTCAGTAGCTTCAAACATTTCTGGTATATGAATAACATGTTTTTCAATGGCAAAAATCAATGAATATTGTAAATGCACAAACAGTAATTTCTCCGCATTTCAAGGAGCAATTCTGAATTTTTTTGCTTTTTCCTGCTCCTCTTAGCATGATAAAGAAGATTCAAAGAGAGTGAGATGCCAGCTCCTTTCATTCAGTCAGTAGCTTCAATCATTTCTGGACGTTTTTCAATGGCAAAAATCAATGAATATTGTAAATGCACAAACAGTAATTTCTCCGCATTGCAAGGTGCAATTCTGAAATTTTTTGCTTTTTCCTGCTCCTCTTAGCATGATAAAGAAGATTCAAAGAGAGTGAGATGCCAGCTCCTTTCATTCAGTCAGTAGCTTCAATCATTTCTGGACGTTTTTCAATGGCAAAAATCAATGAATATTGTAAATGCACAAACTGTAATTTCTCCGCATTGCAAGGTGCAATTCTGAAATTTTTTGCTTTTTCCTGCTCCTCTTAGCATGATAAAGAAGATTCAAAGAGAGTGAGATGCCAGCTCCTTTCATTCAGTCAGTAGCTTCAAACATTTCTGGTATATGAATAACATGATTTTCAATGGCAAAAATCAATGAATATTGTAAATGCACAAACAGTAATTTCTCCGCATTGCAAGGTGCAATTCTGAAATTTTTTGCTTTTTCCTGCTCCTCTTAGCATGATAAAGATTCAAAGAGAGTGAGATGCCAGCTCCTTTCATTCAGTCAGTAGCTTCAAACATTTCTGGTATATGAATAACATGATGTTTTTCAATGGCAAAAATCAATGAATATTGTAAATGCACAAACTGTAATTTCTCCGCATTGTAAGGTGCAATTCTGAAATTTTTTGCTTTTTCCTGCTCCTCTTAGCATGATAAAGAAGATTCAAAGAGGGTGAGATGCCAGCAACTTTCATTCAGTCAGTAGCTTCAATCATTTCTGGACGTTTTTCAATGGCAAAAATCAATGAATATTGTAAATGCACAAACAGTAATTTCTCCGCATTGCAAGGTGCAATTCTGAAATTTTTTGCTTTTTCCTGCTCCTCTTAGCATGATAAAGAAGATTCAAAGAGAGTGAGATGCCAGCTCCTTTCATTCAGTCAGTAGCTTCAAACATTTCTGGTATATGAATAACATGATGTTTTTCAATGGCAAAAAGCAATGAATATTGTAAATGCACAAACAGTAATTTCTCCGCATTGCAAGGTGCAAGTCTGAAATTTTTTGCTTTTTCCTGCTCCTCTTAGCATGATAAAGAAGATTCAAAGAGAGTGAGATGCCAGCTACTTTCATTCAGTCAGTAGCTTCAATCATTTCTGGACGTTTTTCAATGGTAAAAATCAATGAATATTGTAAATGCACAAACAGTAATTTCTCCGCATTGCAAGGTGCAATTCTGAAATTTTTTGCTTTTTCCTGCTCCTCTTAGCATGATAAAGAAGATTCAAAGAGAGTGAGATGCCAGCTCCTTTCATTCAGTCAGTAGCTTCAATCATTTCTGGACGTTTTTCAATGGCAAAAATCAATGAATATTGTAAATGCACAAACAGTAATTTCTTCGCATTGCAAGGTGCAATTCTGAAATGTTTTGCTTTTTCCTGCTCCTCTTAGCATGATAAAGAAGATTCAAAGAGAGTGAGATGCCAGCTCCTTTCATTCAGTCAGTAGCTTCAATCATTTCTGGTAAATGAATAACATGATGTTTTTCAATGGCAAAAATCAATGAATTTTGTAAATGCACAAACAGTAATTTCTCCGCATTGCAAGGCGCAATTCTGAAATTTTTTGCTTTTTCCTGCTCCTCTTAGCATGATAAAGAAGATTCAAAGAGAGTGAGATGCCAGCTCCTTTCATTCAGTCAGTAGCTTCAATCATTTCTGGACGTTTTTCAATGGCAAAAATCAATGAATATTGTAAATGCACAAACAGTAATTTCTCCGCATTGCAAGGTGCAATTCTGAAATTTTTTGCTTTTTCCTGCTCCTCTTAGCATGATAAAGAAGATTCAAAGAGAGTGAGATGCCAGCTCCTTTCATTCAGTCAGTAGCTTCAATCATTTCTGGATGTTTTTCAATGGCAAAAGTCAATGAATATTGTAAATGCACAAACTGTAATTTCTTCGCATTGCAAGGTGCAATTCTGAAATTTTTTGCTTTTCCTGCTCCTCTTAGCATGATAAAGAAGATTCATAGAGAGTGAGATGCCAGCTCCTTTCATTCAGTCAGTAGCTTCAATCATTTCTGGACGTTTTTCAATGGCAAAAATCAATGAATATTGTAATTGCACAAACAGTAATTTCTCCGCATTGCAAGGTGCAATTCTGAAATTTTTTGCTTTTTCCTGCTCCTCTTAGCATGATAAAGAAGATTCAAAGAGAGTGAGATGCCAGCTCCTTTCATTCAGTCAGTAGCTTCAAACATTTCTGGTATATGAATAACATGATGTTTTTCAATGGCAAAAATCAATGAATATTGTAAATGCACAAACAGTAATTTCTCCGCATTGCAAGGTGCAATTCTGAAATTTTTTGCTTTTTCCTGCTCCTCTTAGCATGATAAAGAAGATTCAAAGAGAGTGAGATGCCAGCTCCTTTCATTCAGTCAGTAGCTTCAATCATTTCTGGACGTTTTTCAATGGCAAAAATCAATGAATATTGTAAATGCACAAACAGTAATTTCTCCGCATTGCAAGGTGCAATTCTGAAATTTTTTGCTTTTTCCTGCTCCTCTTAGCATGATAAAGAAGATTCAAAGAGAGTGAGATGCCAGCTCCTTTCATTCAGTCAGTAGCTTCAATCATTTCTGGACGTTTTTCAATGGCAAAAATCAATGAATATTGTAAATGCACAAACTGTAATTTCTCCGCATTGTAAGGTGCAATTCTGAAATTTTTTGCTTTTTCCTGCTCCTCTTAGCATGATAAAGAAGATTCAAAGAGAGTGAGATGCCAGCTCCTTTCATTCAGTCAGTAGCTTCAATCATTTCTGGACGTTTTTCAATGGCAAAAATCAATGAATATTGTAAATGCACAAACAGTAATTTCTCCGCATTGCAAGGTGCAATTCTGAAATTTTTTGCTTTTTCCTGCTCCTCTTAGCATGATAAAGAAGATTCAAAGAGAGTGAGATGCCAGCTCCTTTCATTCAGTCAGTAGCTTCAAACATTTCTGGTATATGAATAACATGATGTTTTTCAATGGCAAAAATCAATGAATATTGTAAATGCACAAACAGTAATTTCTCCGCATTGCAAGGTGCAAGTCTGAAATTTTTTGCTTTTTCCTGCTCCTCTTAGCATGATAAAGAAGATTCAAAGAGAGTGAGATGCCAGCTACTTTCATTCAGTCAGTAGCTTCAATCATTTCTGGACGTTTTTCAATGGTAAAAATCAATGAATATTGTAAATGCACAAACAGTAATTTCTCCGCATTGCAAGGTGCAATTCTGAAATTTTTTGCTTTTTCCTGCTCCTCTTAGCATGATAAAGAAGATTCAAAGAGAGTGAGATGCCAGCTCCTTTCATTCAGTCAGTAGCTTCAATAATTTCTGGACGTTTTTCAATGGCAAAAATCAATGAATATTGTAAATGCACAAACAGTAATTTCTCCGCATTGCAAGGTGCAATTCTGAAATTTTTTGCTTTTTCCTGCTCCTCTTAGCATGATAAACATGATTCAAAGAGAGTGAGATGCCAGCTCCTTTCATTCAGTCAGTAGCTTCAATCATTTCTGGACGTTTTTCAATGGCAAAAAACAATGAATATTGTAAATGCACAAACAGTAATTTCTCCGCATTGCAAGGTGCAATTATGAAATTTTTTGCTTTTTCCTGCTCCTCTTAGCATGATAAAGAAGATTCAAAGAGAGTGAGATGCCAGCTCCTTTCATTCAGTCAGTAGCTTCAAACATTTCTGGTATATGAATAACATGATGTTTTTCAATGGCAAAAATCAATGAATATTGTAAATGCACAAACAGTAATTTCTCCGCATTGCAAGGTGCAATTCTGAAATTTTTTGCTTTTTCCTGCTCCTCTTAGCATGATAAAGAAGATTCAAAGAGAGTGAGATGCCAGCTCCTTTCATTCAGTCAGTAGCTTCAATCATTTCTGGATGTTTTTCAATGGCAAAAATCAATGAATATTGTAAATGCACAAACAGTAATTTCTCCGCATTGCAAGGTGCAATTCTGAAATTTTTTGCTTTTTCCTGCTCCTCTTAGCATGATAAAGAAGATTCAAAGAGAGTGAGATGCCAGCTCCTTTCATTCAGTCAGTAGCTTCAAACATTTCTGGTATATGAATAACATGATGTTTTTCAATGGCAAAAATCAATGAATATTGTAAATGCACAAACAGTAATTTCTCCGCATTGCAAGGTGCAAGTCTGAAATTTTTTGCTTTTTCCTGCTCCTCTTAGCATGATAAAGAAGATTCAAAGAGAGTGAGATGCCAGCTACTTTCATTCAGTCAGTAGCTTCAATCATTTCTGGACGTTTTTCAATGGTAAAAATCAATGAATATTGTAAATGCACAAACAGTAATTTCTCCACATTGCAAGGTGCAATTCTGAAATTTTTTGCTTTTTCCTGCTCCTCTTAGCATGATAAAGAAGATTCAAAGAGAGTGAGATGCCAGCTCCTTTCATTCAGTCAGTAGCTTCAAACATTTCTGGTATATGAATAACATGATGTTTTTCAATGGCAAAAATCAATGAATATTGTAAATGCACAAACAGTAATTTCTCCGCATTGCAAGGTGCAATTCTGAAATTTTTTGCTTTTTCCTGCTCCTCTTAGCATGATAAAGAAGATTCAAAGAGAGTGAGATGCCAGCTCCTTTCATTCAGTCAGTAGCTTCAATCATTTCTGGATGTTTTTCAATGGCAAAAATCAATGAATATTGTAAATGCACAAACAGTAATTTCTCCGCATTGCAAGGTGCAATTCTGAAATTTTTTGCTTTTTCCTGCTCCTCTTAGCATGATAAACAAGATTCAAAGAGAGTGAGATGCCAGCTCCTTTCATTCAGTCAGTAGCTTCAATCATTTCTGGACGTTTTTCAATGGCAAAAATCAATGAATATTGTAAATGCACAAACAGTCATTTCTCCGCATTGCAAGGTGCAATTCTGAAATTTTTTGCTTTTTCCTGCTCCTCTTAGCATGATAAAGAAGATTCAAAGAGAGTGAGATGCCAGCTCCTTTCATTCAGTCAGTAGCTTCAAACATTTCTGGTATATGAATAACATGATGTTTTTCAATGGCAAAAATCAATGAATATTGTAAATGCACAAACAGTAATTTCTCCGCATTGCAAGGTGCAAGTCTGAAATTTTTTACTTTTTCCTGCTCCTCTTAGCATGATAAAGAAGATTCAAAGAGAGTGAGATGCCAGCTACTTTCATTCAGTCAGTAGCTTCAATCATTTCTGGACGTTTTTCAATGGTAAAAATCAATGAATATTGTAAATGCACAAACAGTAATTTCTCCACATTGCAAGGTGCAATTCTGAAATTTTTTGCTTTTTCCTGCTCCTCTTAGCATGATAAAGAAGATTCAAAGAGAGTGAGATGCCAGCTCCTTTCATTCAGTCAGTAGCTTCAAACATTTCTGGTATATGAATAACATGATGTTTTTCAATGGCAAAAATCAATGAATATTGTAAATGCACAAACAGTAATTTCTCCGCATTGCAAGGTGCAATTCTGAAATTTTTTGCTTTTTCCTGCTCCTCTTAGCATGATAAAGAAGATTCAAAGAGAGTGAGATGCCAGCTCCTTTCATTCAGTCAGTAGCTTCAATCATTTCTGGATGTTTTTCAATGGCAAAAATCAATGAATATTGTAAATGCACAAACTGTAATTTCTCCGCATTGCAAGGTGCAATTCTGAAATTTTTTGCTTTTTCCTGCTCCTCTTAGCATAATAAAGAAGATTCAAAGAGAGTGAGATGCCAGCTCCTTTCATTCAGTCAGTAGCTTCAATCATTTCTGGACGTTTTTCAATGGCAAAAATCAATGAATATTGTAAATGCACAAACAGTAATTTCTCCGCATTGCAAGGTGCAATTCTGAAATTTTTTGCTTTTTCCTGCTCCTCTTAGCATGATAAAGAAGATTCAAAGAGAGTGAGATGCCAGCTCCTTTCATTCAGTCAGTACCTTCAATCATTTCTGGACGTTTTTCAATGGCAAAAATCAATGAATATTGTAAATGCACAAACAGTAATTTCTCCGCATTGCAAGGTGCAATTCTGAAATTTTTTGCTTTTTCCCGCTCCTCTTAGCATGATAAAGATTCAAAGAGAGTGAGGTGCCAGCTCCTTTCATTCAGTCAGTAGCTTCAAACATTTCTGGTATATGAATAACATGTTTTTCAATGGCAAAAATCAATGAATATTGTAAATGCACAAACAGTAATTTCTCCTCATTGCAAGGTGCAATTCTGAAATTTTTTGCTTTTTCCTGCTCCTCTTAGCATGATAAAGAAGATTCAAAGAGAGTGAGATGCCAGCTCCTTTCATTCAGTCAGTAGCTTCAAACATTTCTGGTATATGAATAACATGATGTTTTTCAATGGCAAAAATCAATGAATATTGTAAATGCACAAACTAATTTCTCCGCATTGCAAGGTGCAATTCTGAAATTTTTTGCTTTTTCCTGCTCCTCTTAGCATGATAAAGAAGATTCAAAGAGAGTGAGATGCCAGCTCCTTTCATTCAGTCAGTAGCTTCAATCATTTCTGGATGTTTTTCAATGGCAAAAATCAATTAATATTGTAAATGCACAAACTGTAATTTCTCCGCATTGCAAGGTGCAATTCTGAAATTTTTTGCTTTTTCCTGCTCCTCTTAGCATGATAAAGAAGATTCAAAGAGAGTGAGATGCCAGCTCCTTTCATTCAGTCAGTAGCTTCAATCATTTCTGGACGTTTTTCAATGGCAAAAATCAATGAATATTGTAAATGCACAAACAGTAATTTCTCCGCATTGCAAGGTGCAATTCTGAAATTTTTTGCTTTTTCCTGCTCCTCTTAGCATGATAAAGAAGATTCAAAGAGAGTGAGATGCCAGCTCCTTTCATTCAGTCAGTACCTTCAATCATTTCTGGACGTTTTTCAATGGCAAAAATCAATGAAAATTGTAAATGCACAAACAGTAATTTCTCCGCATTGCAAGGTGCGATTCTGAAATTTTTTGCTTTTTCCTGCTCCTCTTAGCATGATAAAGAAGATTCAAAGAGAGTGAGATGCCAGCTCCTTTCATTCAGTCAGTAGCTTCAAACATTTCTGGTATATGAATAACATGATGTTTTTCAATGGCAAAAATCAATGAATATTGTAAATGCACAAACAGTAATTTCTCCGCATTGCAAGGTGCAAGTCTGAAATTTTTTGCTTTTTCCTGCTCCTCTTAGCATGATAAAGAAGATTCAAAGAGAGTGAGATGCCAGCTACTTTCATTCAGTCAGTAGCTTCAATCATTTCTGGACCTTTTTCAATGGTAAAAATCAATGAATATTGTAAATGCACAAACAGTAATTTCTCCACATTGCAAGGTGCAATTCTGAAATTTTTTGCTTTTTCCTGCTCCTCTTAGCATGATAAAGAAGATTCAAAGAGAGTGAGATGCCAGCTCCTTTCATTCAGTCAGTAGCTTCAAACATTTCTGGTATATGAATAACATGATGTTTTTCAATGGCAAAAATCAATGAATATTGTAAATGCACAAACAGTAATTTCTCCGCATTGCAAGGTGCAATTCTGAAATTTTTTGCTTTTTCCTGCTCCTCTTAGCATGATAAAGAAGATTCAAAGAGAGTGAGATGCCAGCTCCTTTCATTCAGTCAGTAGCTTCAAACATTTCTGGTATATGAATAACATGATGTTTTTCAATGGCAAAAATCAATGAATATTGTAAATGCACAAACAGTAATTTCTCCGCATTGCAAGGTGCAATTCTGAAATTTTTTGCTTTTTCCTGCTCCTCTTAGCATGATAAAGAAGATTCAAAGAGAGTGAGATGCCAGCTCCTTTCATTCAGTCAGTAGCTTCAATCATTTCTGGATGTTTTTCAATGGCAAAAATCAATGAATATTGTAAATGCACAAACAGTAATTTCTCCGCATTGCAAGGTGCAATTCTGAAATTTTTTGCTTTTTCCTGCTCCTCTTAGCATGATAAAGAAGATTCAAAGAGAGTGAGATGTCTGCTCCTTTCATTCAGTCAGTAGCTTCAAACATTTCTGGTATATGAATAACATGATGTTTTTCAATGGCAAAAATCAATGAATTTTGTAAATGCACAAACAGTAATTTCTCCGCATTGCAAGGTGCAATTCTGAAATTTTTTGCTTTTTCCTGCTCCTCTTAGCATGATAAAGAAGATTCAAAGAGAGTGAGATGCCAGCTCCTTTCATTCAGTCAGTAGCTTCAATCATTTCTGGATGTTTTTCAATGGCAAAAATCAATGAATATTGTAAATGCACAAACAGTAATTTCTCCGCATTGCAAGGTGCAATTCTGAAATTTTTTGCTTTTTCCTGCTCCTCTTAGCATGATAAACAAGATTCAAAGAGAGTGAGATGCCAGCTCCTTTCATTCAGTCAGTAGCTTCAATCATTTCTGGACGTTTTTCAATGGCAAAAATCAATGAATATTGTAAATGCACAAACAGTAATTTCTCCGCATTGCAAGTTGCAATTCTGAAATTTTTTGCTTTTTCCTGCTCCTCTTAGCATGATAAAGAAGATTCAAAGAGAGTGAGATGCCAGCTCCTTTCATTCAGTCAGTAGCTTCAAACATTTCTGGTATATGAATAACATGATGTTTTTCAATGGCAAAAATCAATGAATATTGTAAATGCACAAACAGTAATTTCTCCGCATTGCAAGGTGCAAGTCTGAAATTTTTTGCTTTTTCCTGCTCCTCTTAGCATGATAAAGAAGATTCAAAGAGAGTGAGATGCCAGCTACTTTCATTCAGTCAGTAGCTTCAATCATTTCTGGACGTTTTTCAATGGTAAAAATCAATGAATATTGTAAATGCACAAACAGTAATTTCTCCACATTGCAAGGTGCAATTCTGAAATTTTTTGCTTTTTCCTGCTCCTCTTAGCATGATAAAGAAGATTCAAAGAGAGTGAGATGCCAGCTCCTTTCATTCAGTCAGTAGCTTCAAACATTTCTGGTATATGAATAACATGATGTTTTTCAATGGCAAAAATCAATGAATATTGTAAATGCACAAACAGTAATTTCTCCGCATTGCAAGGTGCAATTCTGAAATTTTTTGCTTTTTCCTGCTCCTCTTAGCATGATAAAGAAGATTCAAAGAGAGTGAGATGCCAGCTCCTTTCATTCAGTCAGTAGCTTCAATCATTTCTGGATGTTTTTCAATGGCAAAAATCAATGAATATTGTAAATGCACAAACAGTAATTTCTCCGCATTGCAAGGTGCAATTCTGAAATTTTTTGCTTTTTCCTGCTCCTCTTAGCATGATAAACAAGATTCAAAGAGAGTGAGATGCCAGCTCCTTTCATTCAGTCAGTAGCTTCAATCATTTCTGGGCGTTTTTCAATGGCAAAAATCAATGAATATTGTAAATGCACAAACAGTAATTTCTCCGCATTGCAAGGTGCAATTCTGAAATTTTTTGCTTTTTCCTGCTCCTCTTAGCATGATAAAGAAGATTCAAAGAGAGTGAGATGCCAGCTCCTTTCATTCAGTCAGTAGCTTCAAACATTTCTGGTATATGAATAACATGATGTTTTTCAATGGCAAAAATCAATGAATATTGTAAATGCACAAACAGTAATTTCTCCGCATTGCAAGGTGCAAGTCTGAAATTTTTTGCTTTTTCCTGCTCCTCTTAGCATGATAAAGAAGATTCAAAGAGAGTGAGATGCCAGCTACTTTCATTCAGTCAGTAGCTTCAATCATTTCTGGACGTTTTTCAATGGTAAAAATCAATGAATATTGTAAATGCACAAACAGTAATTTCTCCACATTGCAAGGTGCAATTCTGAAATTTTTTGCTTTTTCCTGCTCCTCTTAGCATGATAAAGAAGATTCAAAGAGAGTGAGATGCCAGCTCCTTTCATTCAGTCAGTAGCTTCAAACATTTCTGGTATATGAATAACATGATGTTTTTCAATGGCAAAAATCAATGAATATTGTAAATGCACAAACAGTAATTTCTCCGCATTGCAAGGTGCAATTCTGAAATTTTTTGCTTTTTCCTGCTCCTCTTAGCATGATAAAGAAGATTCAAAGAGAGTGAGATGCCAGCTCCTTTCATTCAGTCAGTAGCTTCAATCATTTCTGGATGTTTTTCAATGGCAAAAATCAATGAATATTGTAAATGCACAAACTGTAATTTCTCCGCATTGCAAGGTGCAATTCTGAAATTTTTTGCTTTTTCCTGCTCCTCTTAGCATAATAAAGAAGATTCAAAGAGAGTGAGATGCCAGCTCCTTTCATTCAGTCAGTAGCTTCAATCATTTCTGGACGTTTTTCAATGGCAAAAATCAATGAATATTGTAAATGCACAAACAGTAATTTCTCCGCATTGCAAGGTGCAATTCTGAAATTTTTTGCTTTTTCCTGCTCCTCTTAGCATGATAAAGAAGATTCAAAGAGAGTGAGATGCCAGCTCCTTTCATTCAGTCAGTACCTTCAATCATTTCTGGACGTTTTTCAATGGCAAAAATCAATGAATATTGTAAATGCACAAACAGTAATTTCTCCGCATTGCAAGGTGCAATTCTGAAATTTTTTGCTTTTTCCCGCTCCTCTTAGCATGATAAAGATTCAAAGAGAGTGAGGTGCCAGCTCCTTTCATTCAGTCAGTAGCTTCAAACATTTCTGGTATATGAATAACATGTTTTTCAATGGCAAAAATCAATGAATATTGTAAATGCACAAACAGTAATTTCTCCGCATTGCAAGGTGCAATTCTGAAATTTTTTGCTTTTTCCTGCTCCTCTTAGCATGATAAAGAAGATTCAAAGAGAGTGAGATGCCAGCTCCTTTCATTCAGTCAGTAGCTTCAAACATTTCTGGTATATGAATAACATGATGTTTTTCAATGGCAAAAATCAATGAATATTGTAAATGCACAAACAGTAATTTCTCCGCATTGCAAGGTGCAAGTCTGAAATTTTTTGCTTTTTCCTGCTCCTCTTAGCATGATAAAGAAGATTCAAAGAGAGTGAGATGCCAGCTACTTTCATTCAGTCAGTAGCTTCAATCATTTCTGGACCTTTTTCAATGGTAAAAATCAATGAATATTGTAAATGCACAAACAGTAATTTCTCCACATTGCAAGGTGCAATTCTGAAATTTTTTGCTTTTTCCTGCTCCTCTTAGCATGATAAAGAAGATTCAAAGAGAGTGAGATGCCAGCTCCTTTCATTCAGTCAGTAGCTTCAAACATTTCTGGTATATGAATAACATGATGTTTTTCAATGGCAAAAATCAATGAATATTGTAAATGCACAAACAGTAATTTCTCCGCATTGCAAGGTGCAATTCTGAAATTTTTTGCTTTTTCCTGCTCCTCTTAGCATGATAAAGAAGATTCAAAGAGAGTGAGATGCCAGCTCCTTTCATTCAGTCAGTAGCTTCAAACATTTCTGGTATATGAATAACATGATGTTTTTCAATGGCAAAAATCAATGAATATTGTAAATGCACAAACAGTAATTTCTCCGCATTGCAAGGTGCAATTCTGAAATTTTTTGCTTTTTCCTGCTCCTCTTAGCATGATAAAGAAGATTCAAAGAGAGTGAGATGCCAGCTCCTTTCATTCAGTCAGTAGCTTCAATCATTTCTGGATGTTTTTCAATGGCAAAAATCAATGAATATTGTAAATGCACAAACAGTAATTTCTCCGCATTGCAAGGTGCAATTCTGAAATTTTTTGCTTTTTCCTGCTCCTCTTAGCATGATAAAGAAGATTCAAAGAGAGTGAGATGTCAGCTCCTTTCATTCAGTCAGTAGCTTCAAACATTTCTGGTATATGAATAACATGATGTTTTTCAATGGCAAAAATCAATGAATTTTGTAAATGCACAAACAGTAATTTCTCCGCATTGCAAGGTGCAATTCTGAAATTTTTTGCTTTTTCCTGCTCCTCTTAGCATGATAAAGAAGATTCAAAGAGAGTGAGATGCCAGTTCCTTTCATTCAGTCAGTAGCTTCAATCATTTCTGGACGTTTTTCAATGGCAAAAATCAATGAATATTGTAAATGCACAGTAATTTCTCCGCATTGCAAGGTGCAATTCTGAAATTTTTTGCTTTTTCCTGCTCCTCTTAGCATGATAAAGAAGATTCAAAGAGAGTGAGATGCCAGCTCCTTTCATTCAGTCAGTATCTTCAATCATTTCTGGTATATGAATAACATGATGTTTTTCAATGGCAAAAATCAATGAATATTGTAAATGCACAAACAGTAATTTCTCCGCATTGCAAGGTGCAATTCTGAAATTTTTTGCTTTTTCCTGCTCCTCTTAGCATGATAAAGAAGATTCAAAGAGAGTGAGATGCCAGCTCCTTTCATTCAGTCAGTAGCTTCAATCATTTCTGGACGTTTTTCAATGGCAAAAATCAATGAATATTGTAAATGCACAAACAGTAATTTCTCCGCATTGCAAGGTGCAATTCTGAAATTTTTTGCTTTTTCCTGCTCCTCTTAGCATGATAAACAAGATTCAAAGAGAGTGAGATGCCAGCTCCTTTCATTCAGTCAGTAGCTTCAATCATTTCTGGACGTTTTTCAATGGCAAAAATCAATGAATATTGTAAATGCACAAACAGTAATTTCTCCGCATTGCAAGGTGCAATTCTGAAATTTTTTTGCTTTTTCCTGCTCCTCTTAGCATGATAAAGAAGATTCAAAGAGAGTGAGATGCCAGCTCCTTTCATTCAGTCAGTAGCTTCAAACATTTCTGGTATATGAATAACATGATGTTTTTCAATGGCAAAAATCAATGAATATTGTAAATGCACAAACAGTAATTTCTCCGCATTGCAAGGTGCAAGTCTGAAATTTTTTGCTTTTTCCTGCTCCTCTTAGCATGATAAAGAAGATACAAAGAGAGTGAGATGCCAGCTACTTTCATTCAGTCAGTAGCTTCAATCATTTCTGGATGTTTTTCAATGGTAAAAATCAATGAATATTGTAAGTGCACAAACAGTAATTTCTCCACATTGCAAGGTGCAATTCTGAAATTTTTTGCTTTTTCCTGCTCCTCTTAGCATGATAAAGAAGATTCAAAGAGAGTGAGATGCCAGCTCCTTTCATTCAGTCAGTAGCTTCAAACATTTCTGGTATATGAATAACATGATGTTTTTCAATGGCAAAAATCAATGAATATTGTAAATGCACAAACAGTAATTTCTCTGCATTGCAAGGTGCAATTCTGAAATTTTTTGCTTTTTCCTGCTCCTCTTAGCATGATAAAGAAGATTCAAAGAGAGTGAGATGCCAGCTACTTTCATTCAGTCAGTAGCTTCAATCATTTCTGGATGTTTTTCAATGGTAAAAATCAATGAATATTGTAAATGCACAAACAGTAATTTCTCCACATTGCAAGGTGCAATTCTGAAATTTTTTGCTTTTTCCTGCTCCTCTTAGCATGATAAAGAAGATTCAAAGAGAGTGAGATGCCAGCTCCTTTCATTCAGTCAGTAGCTTCAAACATTTCTGGTATATGAATAACATGATGTTTTTCAATGGCAAAAATCAATGAATATTGTAAATGCACAAACAGTAATTTCTCCGCATTGCAAGGTGCAGTTCTGAAATTTTTTGCTTTTTCCTGCTCCTCTTAGCATGATAAAGAATATTCAAAGAGAGTGAGATGCCAGCTCCTTTCATTCAGTCAGTAGCTTCAATAATTTCTGGATGTTTTTCAATGGCAAAAATCAATGAATATTGTAAATGCACAAACTGTAATTTCTCCGCATTGCAAGGTGCAATTCTGAAATTTTTTGTTTTTTCCTGCTCCTCTTAGCATGATAAAGAAGATTCAAAGAGAGTGAGATGCCAGCTCCTTTCATTCAGTCAGTAGCTTCAATCATTTCTGGACGTTTTTCAATGGCAAAAATCAATGAATATTGTAAATGCACAAACAGTAATTTCTCCGCATTGCAAGGTGCAATTCTGAAATTTTTTGCTTTTTCCTGCTCCTCTTAGCATGATAAAGAAGATTCAAAGAGAGTGAGATGCCAGCTACTTTCATTCAGTCAGTAGCTTCAATCATTTCTGGACGTTTTTCAATGGTAAAAATCAATGAATATTGTAAATGCACAAACAGTAATTTCTCCGCATTGCAAGGTGCAATTCTGAAATTTTTTGCTTTTTCCTGCTCCTCTTAGCATGATAAAGAAGATTCAAAGAGAGTGAGATGCCAGCTCCTTTCATTCAGTCAGTAGCTTCAATAATTTCTGGACGTTTTTCAATGGCAAAAATCAATGAATATTGTAAATGCACAAACAGTAATTTCTCCGCATTGCAAGGTGCAATTCTGAAATTTTTTGCTTTTTCCTGCTCCTCTTAGCATGATAAACATGATTCAAAGAGAGTGAGATGCCAGCTCCTTTCATTCAGTCAGTAGCTTCAATCATTTCTGGACGTTTTTCAATGGCAAAAATCAATGAATATTGTAAATGCACAAACAGTAATTTCTCCGCATTGCAAGGTGCAATTATGAAATTTTTTGCTTTTTCCTGCTCCTCTTAGCATGATAAAGAAGATTCAAAGAGAGTGAGATGCCAGCTCCTTTCATTCAGTCAGTAGCTTCAAACATTTCTGGTATATGAATAACATGATGTTTTTCAATGGCAAAAATCAATGAATATTGTAAATGCACAAACAGTAATTTCTCCGCATTGCAAGGTGCAATTCTGAAATTTTTTACTTTTTCCTGCTCCTCTTAGCATGATAAAGAAGATTCAAAGAGAGTGAGATGCCAGCTCCTTTCATTCAGTCAGTAGCTTCAATCATTTCTGGATGTTTTTCAATGGCAAAAATCAATGAATATTGTAAATGCACAAACAGTAATTTCTCCGCATTGCAAGGTGCAATTCTGAAATTTTTTGCTTTTTCCTGCTCCTCTTAGCATGATAAACAAGATTCAAAGAGAGTGAGATGCCAGCTCCTTTCATTCAGTCAGTAGCTTCAATCATTTCTGGACGTTTTTCAATGGCAAAAATCAATGAATATTGTAAATGCACAAACAGTAATTTCTCCGCATTGCAAGGTGCAATTCTGAAATTTTTTGCTTTTTCCTGCTCCTCTTAGCATGATAAAGAAGATTCAAAGAGAGTGAGATGCCAGCTCCTTTCATTCAGTCAGTAGCTTCAAACATTTCTGGTATATGAATAACATGATGTTTTTCAATGGCAAAAATCAATGAATATTGTAAATGCACAAACAGTAATTTCTCCGCATTGCAAGGTGCAAGTCTGAAATTTTTTGCTTTTTCCTGCTCCTCTTAGCATGATAAAGAAGATTCAAAGAGAGTGAGATGCCAGCTACTTTCATTCAGTCAGTAGCTTCAATCATTTCTGGACGTTTTTCAATGGTAAAAATCAATGAATATTGTAAATGCACAAACAGTAATTTCTCCACATTGCAAGGTGCAATTCTGAAATTTTTTGCTTTTTCCTGCTCCTCTTAGCATGATAAAGAAGATTCAAAGAGAGTGAGATGCCAGCTCCTTTCATTCAGTCAGTAGCTTCAAACATTTCTGGTATATGAATAACATGATGTTTTTCAATGGCAAAAATCAATGAATATTGTAAATGCACAAACAGTAATTTCTCCGCATTGCAAGGTGCAATTCTGAAATTTTTTGCTTTTTCCTGCTCCTCTTAGCATGATAAAGAAGATTCAAAGAGAGTGAGATGCCAGCTCCTTTCATTCAGTCAGTAGCTTCAATCATTTCTGGATGTTTTTCAATGGCAAAAATCAATGAATATTGTAAATGCACAAACAGTAATTTCTCCGCATTGCAAGGTGCAATTCTGAAATTTTTTGCTTTTTCCTGCTCCTCTTAGCATGATAAACAAGATTCAAAGAGAGTGAGATGCCAGCTCCTTTCATTCAGTCAGTAGCTTCAATCATTTCTGGACGTTTTTCAATGGCAAAAATCAATGAATATTGTAAATGCACAAACAGTCATTTCTCCGCATTGCAAGGTGCAATTCTGAAATTTTTTGCTTTTTCCTGCTCCTCTTAGCATGATAAAGAAGATTCAAAGAGAGTGAGATGCCAGCTCCTTTCATTCAGTCAGTAGCTTCAAACATTTCTGGTATATGAATAACATGATGTTTTTCAATGGCAAAAATCAATGAATATTGTAAATGCACAAACAGTAATTTCTCCGCATTGCAAGGTGCAAGTCTGAAATTTTTTGCTTTTTCCTGCTCCTCTTAGCATGATAAAGAAGATTCAAAGAGAGTGAGATGCCAGCTACTTTCATTCAGTCAGTAGCTTCAATCATTTCTGGACGTTTTTCAATGGTAAAAATCAATGAATATTGTAAATGCACAAACAGTAATTTCTCCACATTGCAAGGTGCAATTCTGAAATTTTTTGCTTTTTCCTGCTCCTCTTAGCATGATAAAGAAGATTCAAAGAGAGTGAGATGCCAGCTCCTTTCATTCAGTCAGTAGCTTCAAACATTTCTGGTATATGAATAACATGATGTTTTTCAATGGCAAAAATCAATGAATATTGTAAATGCACAAACAGTAATTTCTCCGCATTGCAAGGTGCAATTCTGAAATTTTTTGCTTTTTCCTGCTCCTCTTAGCATGATAAAGAAGATTCAAAGAGAGTGAGATGCCAGCTCCTTTCATTCAGTCAGTAGCTTCAATCATTTCTGGATGTTTTTCAATGGCAAAAATCAATGAATATTGTAAATGCACAAACTGTAATTTCTCCGCATTGCAAGGTGCAATTCTGAAATTTTTTGCTTTTTCCTGCTCCTCTTAGCATAATAAAGAAGATTCAAAGAGAGTGAGATGCCAGCTCCTTTCATTCAGTCAGTAGCTTCAATCATTTCTGGACGTTTTTCAATGGCAAAAATCAATGAATATTGTAAATGCACAAACAGTAATTTCTCCGCATTGCAAGGTGCAATTCTGAAATTTTTTGCTTTTTCCTGCTCCTCTTAGCATGATAAAGAAGATTCAAAGAGAGTGAGATGCCAGCTCCTTTCATTCAGTCAGTACCTTCAATCATTTCTGGACGTTTTTCAATGGCAAAAATCAATGAATATTGTAAATGCACAAACAGTAATTTCTCCGCATTGCAAGGTGCAATTCTGAAATTTTTTGCTTTTTCCCGCTCCTCTTAGCATGATAAAGATTCAAAGAGAGTGAGGTGCCAGCTCCTTTCATTCAGTCAGTAGCTTCAAACATTTCTGGTATATGAATAACATGTTTTTCAATGTCAAAAATCAATGAATATTGTAAATGCACAAACAGTAATTTCTCCTCATTGCAAGGTGCAATTCTGAAATTTTTTGCTTTTTCCTGCTCCTCTTAGCATGATAAAGAAGATTCAAAGAGAGTGAGATGCCAGCTCCTTTCATTCAGTCAGTAGCTTCAAACATTTCTGGTATATGAATAACATGATGTTTTTCAATGGCAAAAATCAATGAATATTGTAAATGCACAAACTAATTTCTCCGCATTGCAAGGTGCAATTCTGAAATTTTTTGCTTTTTCCTGCTCCTCTTAGCATGATAAAGAAGATTCAAAGAGAGTGAGATGCCAGCTCCTTTCATTCAGTCAGTAGCTTCAATCATTTCTGGATGTTTTTCAATGGCAAAAATCAATGAATATTGTAAATGCACAAACAGTAATTTCTCCGCATTGCAAGGTGCAATTCTGAAATTTTTTGCTTTTTCCTGCTCCTCTTAGCATGATAAAGAAGATTCAAAGAGAGTGAGATGCCAGCTCCTTTCATTCAGTCAGTACCTTCAATCATTTCTGGACGTTTTTCAATGGCAAAAATCAATGAATATTGTAAATGCACAAACAGTAATTTCTCCGCATTGCAAGGTGCAATTCTGAAATTTTTTGCTTTTTCCCGCTCCTCTTAGCATGATAAAGATTCAAAGAGAGTGAGGTGCCAGCTCCTTTCATTCAGTCAGTAGCTTCAAACATTTCTGGTATATGAATAACATGTTTTTCAATGGCAAAAATCAATGAATATTGTAAATGCACAAACAGTAATTTCTCCTCATTGCAAGGTGCAATTCTGAAATTTTTTGCTTTTTCCTGCTCCTCTTAGCATGATAAAGAAGATTCAAAGAGAGTGAGATGCCAGCTCCTTTCATTCAGTCAGTAGCTTCAAACATTTCTGGTATATGAATAACATGATGTTTTTCAATGGCAAAAATCAATGAATATTGTAAATGCACAAACTAATTTCTCCGCATTGCAAGGTGCAATTCTGAAATTTTTTGCTTTTTCCTCCTCCTCTTAGCATGATAAAGAAGATTCAAAGAGAGTGAGATGCCAGCTCCTTTCATTCAGTCAGTAGCTTCAATCATTTCTGGACGTTTTTCAATGGCAAAAATCAATGAATATTGTAAATGCACAAACAGTAATTTCTCCGCATTGCAAGGTGCAATTCTGAAATTTTTTGCTTTTTCCTGCTCCTCTTAGCATGATAAAGAAGATTCAAAGAGAGTGAGATGCCAGCTCCTTTCATTCAGTCAGTACCTTCAATCATTTCTGGACGTTTTTCAATGGCAAAAATCAATGAAAATTGTAAATGCACAAACAGTAATTTCTCCGCATTGCAAGGTGCGATTCTGAAATTTTTTGCTTTTTCCTGCTCCTCTTAGCATGATAAAGAAGATTCAAAGAGAGTGAGATGCCAGCTCCTTTCATTCAGTCAGTAGCTTCAAACATTTCTGGTATATGAATAACATGATGTTTTTCAATGGCAAAAATCAATGAATATTGTAAATGCACAAACAGTAATTTCTCCGCATTGCAAGGTGCAAGTCTGAAATTTTTTGCTTTTTCCTGCTCCTCTTAGCATGATAAAGAAGATTCAAAGAGAGTGAGATGCCAGCTACTTTCATTCAGTCAGTAGCTTCAATCATTTCTGGACCTTTTTCAATGGTAAAAATCAATGAATATTGTAAATGCACAAACAGTAATTTCTCCACATTGCAAGGTGCAATTCTGAAATTTTTTGCTTTTTCCTGCTCCTCTTAGCATGATAAAGAAGATTCAAAGAGAGTGAGATGCCAGCTCCTTTCATTCAGTCAGTAGCTTCAAACATTTCTGGTATATGAATAACATGATGTTTTTCAATGGCAAAAATCAATGAATATTGTAAATGCACAAACAGTAATTTCTCCGCATTGCAAGGTGCAATTCTGAAATTTTTTGCTTTTTCCTGCTCCTCTTAGCATGATAAAGAAGATTCAAAGAGAGTGAGATGCCAGCTCCTTTCATTCAGTCAGTAGCTTCAAACATTTCTGGTATATGAATAACATGATGTTTTTCAATGGCAAAAATCAATGAATATTGTAAATGCACAAACAGTAATTTCTCCGCATTGCAAGGTGCAATTCTGAAATTTTTTGCTTTTTCCTGCTCCTCTTAGCATGATAAAGAAGATTCAAAGAGAGTGAGATGCCAGCTCCTTTCATTCAGTCAGTAGCTTCAATCATTTCTGGATGTTTTTCAATGGCAAAAATCAATGAATATTGTAAATGCACAAACAGTAATTTCTCCGCATTGCAAGGTGCAATTCTGAAATTTTTTGCTTTTTCCTGCTCCTCTTAGCATGATAAAGAAGATTCAAAGAGAGTGAGATGTCTGCTCCTTTCATTCAGTCAGTAGCTTCAAACATTTCTGGTATATGAATAACATGATGTTTTTCAATGGCAAAAATCAATGAATTTTGTAAATGCACAAACAGTAATTTCTCCGCATTGCAAGGTGCAATTCTGAAATTTTTTGCTTTTTCCTGCTCCTCTTAGCATGATAAAGAAGATTCAAAGAGAGTGAGATGCCAGCTCCTTTCATTCAGTCAGTAGCTTCAATCATTTCTGGATGTTTTTCAATGGCAAAAATCAATGAATATTGTAAATGCACAAACAGTAATTTCTCCGCATTGCAAGGTGCAATTCTGAAATTTTTTGCTTTTTCCTGCTCCTCTTAGCATGATAAACAAGATTCAAAGAGAGTGAGATGCCAGCTCCTTTCATTCAGTCAGTAGCTTCAATCATTTCTGGACGTTTTTCAATGGCAAAAATCAATGAATATTGTAAATGCACAAACAGTAATTTCTCCGCATTGCAAGTTGCAATTCTGAAATTTTTTGCTTTTTCCTGCTCCTCTTAGCATGATAAAGAAGATTCAAAGAGAGTGAGATGCCAGCTCCTTTCATTCAGTCAGTAGCTTCAAACATTTCTGGTATATGAATAACATGATGTTTTTCAATGGCAAAAATCAATGAATATTGTAAATGCACAAACAGTAATTTCTCCGCATTGCAAGGTGCAAGTCTGAAATTTTTTGCTTTTTCCTGCTCCTCTTAGCATGATAAAGAAGATTCAAAGAGAGTGAGATGCCAGCTACTTTCATTCAGTCAGTAGCTTCAATCATTTCTGGACGTTTTTCAATGGTAAAAATCAATGAATATTGTAAATGCACAAACAGTAATTTCTCCACATTGCAAGGTGCAATTCTGAAATTTTTTGCTTTTTCCTGCTCCTCTTAGCATGATAAAGAAGATTCAAAGAGAGTGAGATGCCAGCTCCTTTCATTCAGTCAGTAGCTTCAAACATTTCTGGTATATGAATAACATGATGTTTTTCAATGGCAAAAATCAATGAATATTGTAAATGCACAAACAGTAATTTCTCCGCATTGCAAGGTGCAATTCTGAAATTTTTTGCTTTTTCCTGCTCCTCTTAGCATGATAAAGAAGATTCAAAGAGAGTGAGATGCCAGCTCCTTTCATTCAGTCAGTAGCTTCAATCATTTCTGGATGTTTTTCAATGGCAAAAATCAATGAATATTGTAAATGCACAAACAGTAATTTCTCCGCATTGCAAGGTGCAATTCTGAAATTTTTTGCTTTTTCCTGCTCCTCTTAGCATGATAAACAAGATTCAAAGAGAGTGAGATGCCAGCTCCTTTCATTCAGTCAGTAGCTTCAATCATTTCTGGGCGTTTTTCAATGGCAAAAATCAATGAATATTGTAAATGCACAAACAGTAATTTCTCCGCATTGCAAGGTGCAATTCTGAAATTTTTTGCTTTTTCCTGCTCCTCTTAGCATGATAAAGAAGATTCAAAGAGAGTGAGATGCCAGCTCCTTTCATTCAGTCAGTAGCTTCAAACATTTCTGGTATATGAATAACATGATGTTTTTCAATGGCAAAAATCAATGAATATTGTAAATGCACAAACAGTAATTTCTCCGCATTGCAAGGTGCAAGTCTGAAATTTTTTGCTTTTTCCTGCTCCTCTTAGCATGATAAAGAAGATTCAAAGAGAGTGAGATGCCAGCTACTTTCATTCAGTCAGTAGCTTCAATCATTTCTGGACGTTTTTCAATGGTAAAAATCAATGAATATTGTAAATGCACAAACAGTAATTTCTCCACATTGCAAGGTGCAATTCTGAAATTTTTTGCTTTTTCCTGCTCCTCTTAGCATGATAAAGAAGATTCAAAGAGAGTGAGATGCCAGCTCCTTTCATTCAGTCAGTAGCTTCAAACATTTCTGGTATATGAATAACATGATGTTTTTCAATGGCAAAAATCAATGAATATTGTAAATGCACAAACAGTAATTTCTCCGCATTGCAAGGTGCAATTCTGAAATTTTTTGCTTTTTCCTGCTCCTCTTAGCATGATAAAGAAGATTCAAAGAGAGTGAGATGCCAGCTCCTTTCATTCAGTCAGTAGCTTCAATCATTTCTGGATGTTTTTCAATGGCAAAAATCAATGAATATTGTAAATGCACAAACTGTAATTTCTCCGCATTGCAAGGTGCAATTCTGAAATTTTTTGCTTTTTCCTGCTCCTCTTAGCATAATAAAGAAGATTCAAAGAGAGTGAGATGCCAGCTCCTTTCATTCAGTCAGTAGCTTCAATCATTTCTGGACGTTTTTCAATGGCAAAAATCAATGAATATTGTAAATGCACAAACAGTAATTTCTCCGCATTGCAAGGTGCAATTCTGAAATTTTTTGCTTTTTCCTGCTCCTCTTAGCATGATAAAGAAGATTCAAAGAGAGTGAGATGCCAGCTCCTTTCATTCAGTCAGTACCTTCAATCATTTCTGGACGTTTTTCAATGGCAAAAATCAATGAATATTGTAAATGCACAAACAGTAATTTCTCCGCATTGCAAGGTGCAATTCTGAAATTTTTTGCTTTTTCCCGCTCCTCTTAGCATGATAAAGATTCAAAGAGAGTGAGGTGCCAGCTCCTTTCATTCAGTCAGTAGCTTCAAACATTTCTGGTATATGAATAACATGTTTTTCAATGGCAAAAATCAATGAATATTGTAAATGCACAAACAGTAATTTCTCCGCATTGCAAGGTGCAATTCTGAAATTTTTTGCTTTTTCCTGCTCCTCTTAGCATGATAAAGAAGATTCAAAGAGAGTGAGATGCCAGCTCCTTTCATTCAGTCAGTAGCTTCAAACATTTCTGGTATATGAATAACATGATGTTTTTCAATGGCAAAAATCAATGAATATTGTAAATGCACAAACAGTAATTTCTCCGCATTGCAAGGTGCAAGTCTGAAATTTTTTGCTTTTTCCTGCTCCTCTTAGCATGATAAAGAAGATTCAAAGAGAGTGAGATGCCAGCTACTTTCATTCAGTCAGTAGCTTCAATCATTTCTGGACCTTTTTCAATGGTAAAAATCAATGAATATTGTAAATGCACAAACAGTAATTTCTCCACATTGCAAGGTGCAATTCTGAAATTTTTTGCTTTTTCCTGCTCCTCTTAGCATGATAAAGAAGATTCAAAGAGAGTGAGATGCCAGCTCCTTTCATTCAGTCAGTAGCTTCAAACATTTCTGGTATATGAATAACATGATGTTTTTCAATGGCAAAAATCAATGAATATTGTAAATGCACAAACAGTAATTTCTCCGCATTGCAAGGTGCAATTCTGAAATTTTTTGCTTTTTCCTGCTCCTCTTAGCATGATAAAGAAGATTCAAAGAGAGTGAGATGCCAGCTCCTTTCATTCAGTCAGTAGCTTCAAACATTTCTGGTATATGAATAACATGATGTTTTTCAATGGCAAAAATCAATGAATATTGTAAATGCACAAACAGTAATTTCTCCGCATTGCAAGGTGCAATTCTGAAATTTTTTGCTTTTTCCTGCTCCTCTTAGCATGATAAAGAAGATTCAAAGAGAGTGAGATGCCAGCTCCTTTCATTCAGTCAGTAGCTTCAATCATTTCTGGATGTTTTTCAATGGCAAAAATCAATGAATATTGTAAATGCACAAACAGTAATTTCTCCGCATTGCAAGGTGCAATTCTGAAATTTTTTGCTTTTTCCTGCTCCTCTTAGCATGATAAAGAAGATTCAAAGAGAGTGAGATGTCAGCTCCTTTCATTCAGTCAGTAGCTTCAAACATTTCTGGTATATGAATAACATGATGTTTTTCAATGGCAAAAATCAATGAATTTTGTAAATGCACAAACAGTAATTTCTCCGCATTGCAAGGTGCAATTCTGAAATTTTTTGCTTTTTCCTGCTCCTCTTAGCATGATAAAGAAGATTCAAAGAGAGTGAGATGCCAGTTCCTTTCATTCAGTCAGTAGCTTCAATCATTTCTGGACGTTTTTCAATGGCAAAAATCAATGAATATTGTAAATGCACAGTAATTTCTCCGCATTGCAAGGTGCAATTCTGAAATTTTTTGCTTTTTCCTGCTCCTCTTAGCATGATAAAGAAGATTCAAAGAGAGTGAGATGCCAGCTCCTTTCATTCAGTCAGTATCTTCAATGATTTCTGGTATATGAATAACATGATGTTTTTCAATGGCAAAAATCAATGAATATTGTAAATGCACAAACAGTAATTTCTCCGCATTGCAAGGTGCAATTCTGAAATTTTTTGCTTTTTCCTGCTCCTCTTAGCATGATAAAGAAGATTCAAAGAGAGTGAGATGCCAGCTCCTTTCATTCAGTCAGTAGCTTCAATCATTTCTGGACGTTTTTCAATGGCAAAAATCAATGAATATTGTAAATGCACAAACAGTAATTTCTCCGCATTGCAAGGTGCAATTCTGAAATTTTTTGCTTTTTCCTGCTCCTCTTAGCATGATAAACAAGATTCAAAGAGAGTGAGATGCCAGCTCCTTTCATTCAGTCAGTAGCTTCAATCATTTCTGGACGTTTTTCAATGGCAAAAATCAATGAATATTGTAAATGCACAAACAGTAATTTCTCCGCATTGCAAGGTGCAATTCTGAAATTTTTTGCTTTTTCCTGCTCCTCTTAGCATGATAAAGAAGATTCAAAGAGAGTGAGATGCCAGCTCCTTTCATTCAGTCAGTAGCTTCAAACATTTCTGGTATATGAATAACATGATGTTTTTCAATGGCAAAAATCAATGAATATTGTAAATGCACAAACAGTAATTTCTCCGCATTGCAAGGTGCAAGTCTGAAGTTTTTTGCTTTTTCCTGCTCCTCTTAGCATGATAAAGAAGATACAAAGAGAGTGAGATGCCAGCTACTTTCATTCAGTCAGTAGCTTCAATCATTTCTGGATGTTTTTCAATGGTAAAAATCAATGAATATTGTAAGTGTACAAACAGTAATTTCTCCACATTGCAAGGTGCAATTCTGAAATTTTTTGCTTTTTCCTGCTCCTCTTAGCATGATAAAGAAGATTCAAAGAGAGTGAGATGCCAGCTCCTTTCATTCAGTCAGTAGCTTCAAACATTTCTGGTATATGAATAACATGATGTTTTTCAATGGCAAAAATCAATGAATATTGTAAATGCACAAACAGTAATTTCTCTGCATTGCAAGGTGCAATTCTGAAATTTTTTGCTTTTTCCTGCTCCTCTTAGCATGATAAAGAAGATTCAAAGAGAGTGAGATGCCAGCTACTTTCATTCAGTCAGTAGCTTCAATCATTTCTGGATGTTTTTCAATGGTAAAAATCAATGAATATTGTAAATGCACAAACAGTAATTTCTCCACATTGCAAGGTGCAATTCTGAAATTTTTTGCTTTTTCCTGCTCCTCTTAGCATGATAAAGAAGATTCAAAGAGAGTGAGATGCCAGCTCCTTTCATTCAGTCAGTAGCTTCAAACATTTCTGGTATATGAATAACATGATGTTTTTCAATGGCAAAAATCAATGAATATTGTAAATGCACAAACAGTAATTTCTCCGCATTGCAAGGTGCAGTTCTGAAATTTTTTGCTTTTTCCTGCTCCTCTTAGCATGATAAAGAATATTCAAAGAGAGTGAGATGCCAACTCCTTTCATTCAGTCAGTAGCTTCAATCATTTCTGGATGTTTTTCAATGGCAAAAATCAATGAATATTGTAAATGCACAAACTGTAATTTCTCCGCATTGCAAGGTGCAATTCTGAAATTTTTTGTTTTTTCCTGCTCCTCTTAGCATGATAAAGAAGATTCAAAGAGAGTGAGATGCCAGCTCCTTTCATTCAGTCAGTAGCTTCAATCATTTCTGGACGTTTTTCAATGGCAAAAATCAATGAATATTGTAAATGCACAAACAGTAATTTCTCCGCATTGCAAGGTGCAATTCTGAAATTTTTTGCTTTTTCCTGCTCCTCTTAGCATGATAAAGAAGATTCAAAGAGAGTGAGATGCCAGCTCCTTTCATTCAGTCAGTACCTTCAATCATTTCTGGATGTTTTTCAATGGCAAAAATCAATGAATATTGTAAATGCACAAACAGTAATTTCTCCGCATTGCAAGGTGCAATTCTGAAATTTTTTGCTTTTTCCCGCTCCTCTTAGCATGATAAAGAAGATTCAAAGAGAGTGAGGTGCCAGCTCCTTTCATTCAGTCAGTAGCTTCAAACATTTCTGGTATATGAATAACATGTTTTTCAATGGCAAAAATCAATGAATATTGTAAATGCACAAACAGTAATTTCTCCGCATTGCAAGGTGCAATTCTGAAATTTTTTTGATTTTTCCTGCTCCTCTTAGCATGATAAAGAAGATTCAAAGAGAGTGAGATGCCAGCTCCTTTCATTCAGTCAGTAGCTTCAATCATTTCTGGACGTTTTTCAATGGCAAAAATCAATGAATATTGTAAATGCACAAACAGTAATTTCTCCGCATTGCAAGGTGCAATTCTGAAATTTTTTGCTTTTTCCTGCTCCTCTTAGCATGATAAAGAAGATTCAAAGAGAGTGAGATGCCAGCTCCTTTCATTCAGTCAGTAGCTTCAATCATTTCTGGACGTTTTTCAATGGCAAAAATCAATGAATATTGTAAATGCACAAACAGTAATTTCTCCGCATTGCAAGGTGCAATTCTGAAATTTTTTGCTTTTTCCTGCTCCTCTTAGCATGATAAAGAAGATTCAAAGAGAGTGAGATGCCAGCTCCTTTCATTCAGTCAGTAGCTTCAAACATTTCTGGTATATGAATAACATGATGTTTTTCAATGGCAAAAATCAATGAATATTGTAAATGCACAAACAGCAATTTCTCCGCATTGCAAGGTGCAAGTCTGAAATTTTTTGCTTTTTCCTGCTCCTCTTAGCATGGTAAAGAAGATTCAAAGAGAGTGAGATGCCAGCTACTTTCATTCAGTCAGTAGCTTCAATCATTTCTGGACGTTTTTCAATGGTAAAAATCAATGAATATTGTAAATGCACAAACAGTAATTTCTCCACATTGCAAGGTGCAATTCTGAAATTTTTTGCTTTTTCCTGCTCCTCTTAGCATGATAAAGAAGATTCAAAGAGAGTGAGATGCCAGCTCCTTTCATTCAGTCAGTAGCTTCAAACATTTCTGGTATATGAATAACATGATGTTTTTCAATGGCAAAAATCAATGAATATTGTAAATGCACAAACAGTAATTTCTCCGCATTGCAAGGTGCAATTCTGAAATTTTTTGCTTTTTCCTGCTCCTCTTAGCATGATAAAGAAGATTCAAAGAGAGTGAGATGCCAGCTCCTTTCATTCAGTCAGTAGCTTCAATCATTTCTGGACGTTTTTCAATGGCAAAAATCAATGAATATTGTAAATGCACAAACAGTAATTTCTCCGCATTGCAAGGTGCAATTCTGAAATTTTTTGCTTTTTCCTGCTCCTCTTAGCATGATAAAGAAGATTCAAAGAGAGTGAGATGCCAGCTCCTTTCATTCAGTCAGTAGCTTCAATCATTTCTGGACGTTTTTCAATGGCAAAAATCAATGAATATTGTAAATGCACAAACAGTAATTTCTCCGCATTGCAAGGTGCAATTCTGAAATTTTTTGCTTTTTCCTGCTCCTCTTAGCATGATAAAGAAGATTCAAAGAGAGTGAGATGCCAGCTCCTTTCATTCAGTCAGTAGCTTCAATCATTTCTGGACGTTTTTCAAAGGCAAAAATCAATGAATATTGTAAATGCACAAACAGTAATTTCTCCGCATTGCAAGGTGCAATTCTGAAATTTTTTGCTTTTTCCTGCTCCTCTTAGCATGATAAAGAAGATTCAAAGAGAGTGAGATGCCAGCTCCTTTCATTCAGTCAGTAGCTTCAATCATTTCTGGACGTTTTTCAATGGCAAAAATCAATGAATATTGTAAATGCACAAACAGTAATTTCTCCGCATTGCAAGGTGCAATTCTGAAATTTTTTGCTTTTTCCTGCTCCTCTTAGCATGACAAAGAAGATTCAAAGAGAGTAAGATGCCAGCTCCTTTCATTCAGTCAGTAGCTTCAATCATTTCTGGTATATGAATAACATGATGTTTTTCAATGGCAAAAATCAATGAATATTGTAAATGCACAAACAGTAATTTCTCCGCATTGCAAGGTGCAATTCTGAAATTTTTTGCTTTTTCCTGCTCCTCTTAGCATGATAAAGAAGATTCAAAGAGAGTGAGATGCCAGCTCCTTTCATTCAGTCAGTAGCTTCAATCATTTCTGGACGTTTTTCAGTGGCAAAAATCAATGAATATTGTAAATGCACAAACAGTAATTTCTCCGCATTGCAAGGTGCAATTCTGAAATTTTTTGCTTTTTCCTGCTCCTCTTAGCATGATAAAGAAGATTCAAAGAGAGTGAGATGCCAGCTCCTTTCATTCAGTCAGTAGCTTCAATCATTTCTGGACGTTTTTCAATGGCAAAAATCAATGAATATTGTAAATGCACAAACAGTAATTTCTCCGCATTGCAAGGTGCAATTCTGAAATTTTTTGCTTTTTCCTGCTCCTCTTAGCATGATAAAGAAGATTCAAAGAGAGTGAGATGCCAGCTCCTTTCATTCAGTCAGTAGCTTCAAACATTTCTTGTATATGAATAACATGATGTTTTTCAATGGCAAAAATCAATGAATATTGTAAAAGCACAAACAGTAATTTCTCCGCATTGCAAGGTGCAATTCTGAAATTTTTTGCTTTTTCCTGCTCCTCTTAGCATGATAAAGAAGATTCAAAGAGAGTGAGATGCCAGCTCCTTTCATTCAGTCAGTAGCTTCAATCATTTCTGGACGTTTTTCAATGGCAAAAATCAATGAATATTGTAAATGCACAAACAGTAATTTCTCCGCATTGCAAGGTGCAATTCTGAAATTTTTTGCTTTTTCCTGCTCCTCTTAGCATGATAAAGAAGATTCAAAGAGAGTGAGATGCCAGCTCCTTTCATTCAGTCAGTAGCTTCAATCATTTCTGGTATATGAATAACATGATGTTTTTCAATGGCAAAAATCAATGAATATTGTAAATGCACAAACAGTAATTTCTCCGCATTGCAAGTTGCAATTCTGAAATTTTTTGCTTTTTCCTGCTCCTCTTAGCATGATAAAGAAGATTCAAAGAGAGTGAGATGCCAGCTCCTTTCATTCAGTCAGTAGCTTCAATCATTTCTGGACGTTTTTCAATGGCAAAAATCAATGAATATTGTAAATGCACAAACAGTAATTTCTCCGCATTGCAAGGTGCAATTCTGAAATTTTTTGCTTTTTCCTGCTCCTCTTAGCATGATAAAGAAGATTCAAAGAGAGTGAGATGCCAGCTCCTTTCATTCAGTCAGTAGCTTCAATCATTTCTGGACGTTTTTCAATGGCAAAAATCAATGAATATTGTAAATGCACAAACAGTAATTTCTCCGCATTGCAAGGTGCAATTCTGAAATTTTTTGCTTTTTCCTGCTCCTCTTAGCATGATAAAGAAGATTCAAAGAGAGTTAGATGCCAGCTCCTTTCATTCAGTCAGTAGCTTCAAACATTTCTGGTATATGAATAACATGATGTTTTTCAATGGCAAAAATCAATGAATATTGTAAAAGCACAAACAGTAATTTCTCCACATTGCAAGGTGCAATTCTGAAATTTTTTGCTTTTTCCTGCTCCTCTTAGCATGATAAAGAAGATTCAAAGAGAGTGAGATGCCAGCTCCTTTCATTCAGTCAGTAGCTTCAATCATTTCTGGACGTTTTTCAATGGCAAAAATCAATGAATATTGTAAATGCACAAACAGTAATTTCTCCGCATTGCAAGGTGCAATTCTGAAATTTTTTGCTTTTTCCCGCTCCTCTTAGCATGATAAAGAAGATTCAAAGAGAGTGAGGTGCCAGCTCCTTTCATTCAGTCAGTAGCTTCAAACATTTCTGGTATATGAATAACATGTTTTTCAATGGCAAAAATCAATGAATATTGTAAATGCACAAACAGTAATTTCTCTGCATTGCAAGGTGCAATTCTGAAATTTTTTGATTTTTCCTGCTCCTCTTAGCATGATAAAGAAGTTTCAAAGAGAGTGAGATGCCAGCTCCTTTCATTCAGTCAGTAGCTTCAATCATTTCTGGACGTTTTTCAATGGCAAAAATCAATGAATATTGTAAATGCACAAACAGTAATTTCTCCGCATTGCAAGGTGCAATTCTGAAATTTTTTGCTTTTTCCTGCTCCTCTTAGCATGATAAAGAAGATTCAAAGAGAGTGAGATGCCAGCTCCTTTCATTCAGTCAGTAGCTTCAATCATTTCTGGACGTTTTTCAATGGCAAAAATCAATGAATATTGTAAATGCACAAACAGTAATTTCTCCGCATTGCAAGGTGCAAGTCTGAAATTTTTTGCTTTTTCCTGCTCCTCTTAGCATGGTAAAGAAGATTCAAAGAGAGTGAGATGCCAGCTACTTTCATTCAGTCAGTAGCTTCAATCATTTCTGGACGTTTTTCAATGGTAAAAATCAATGAATATTGTAAATGCACAAACAGTAATTTCTCCACATTGCAAGGTGCAATTCTGAAATTTTTTGCTTTTTCCTGCTCCTCTTAGCATGATAAAGAAGATTCAAAGAGAGTGAGATGCCAGCTCCTTTCATTCAGTCAGTAGCTTCAAACATTTCTGGTATATGAATAAAATGATGTTTTTCAATGGCAAAAATCAATGAATATTGTAAATGCACAAACAGTAATTTCTCCGCATTGCAAGGTGCAATTCTGAAATTTTTTGCTTTTTACTGCTCCTCTTAGCATGATAAAGAAGATTCAAAGAGAGTGAGATGCCAGCATCTTTCATTCAGTCAGTAGCTTCAAACATTTCTGGTATATGAATAACATGATGTTTTTCAATGGCAAAAATCAATGAATATTGTAAATGCACAAACAGTAATTTCTCCGCATTGCAAGGTGCAATTCTGAAATTTTTTGCTTTTTCCTGCTCCTCTTAGCATGATAAAGAAGATTCAAAGAGAGTAAGATGCCAGCTCCTTTCATTCAGTCAGTAGCTTCAATCATTTCTGGACGTTTTTCAATGGCAAAAATCAATGAATATTGTAAATGCACAAACAGTAATTTCTCCGCATTGCAAGGTGCAATTCTGAAATTTTTTGCTTTTTCCTGCTCCTCTTAGCATGATAAAGAAGATTCAAAGAGAGTGAGATGCCAGCTCCTTTCATTCAGTCAGTAGCTTCAATCATTTCTGGACGTTTTTCAATGGCAAAAATCAATGAATATTGTAAATGCACAAACAGTAATTTCTCCGCATTGCAAGGTGCAATTCTGAAATTTTTTGCTTTTTCCTGCTCCTCTTAGCATGATAAAGAAGATTCAAAGAGAGTGAGATGCCAGCTCCTTTCATTCAGTCAGTAGCTTCAAACATTTCTGGTATATGAATAACATGATGTTTTTCAATGGCAAAAATCAATGAATATTGTAAATGCACAAACAGTAATTTCTCCGCATTGCAAGGTGCAATTCTGAAATTTTTTGCTTTTTCCTGCTCCTCTTAGCATGATAAAGAAGATTCAAAGAGAGTGAGATGCCAGCTCCTTTCATTCAGTCAGTAGCTTCAATCAT
The DNA here is from genome assembly GCF_046119375.1 of Phyllobates terribilis. Classification (NCBI taxonomy): domain Eukaryota; kingdom Metazoa; phylum Chordata; class Amphibia; order Anura; family Dendrobatidae; genus Phyllobates; species Phyllobates terribilis. The sequence continues at coordinate 47,450 of NW_027365527.1, read as the reverse complement.
TTCTGGATGTTTTTCAATGGCAAAAATCAATGAATATTGTAAATGCACAAACAGTAATTTCTCCGCATTGCAAGGTGCAATTCTGAAATTTTTTGCTTTTTCCTGCTCCTCTTAGCATGATAAAGATTCAAAGAGAGTGAGATGCCAGCTCCTTTCATTCAGTCAGTAGCTTCAAACATTTCTTGTATATGAATAACATGATGTTTTTCAATGGCAAAAATCAATGAATATTGTAAAAGCACAAACAGTAATTTCTCCGCATTGCAAGGTGCAATTCTGAAATTTTTTGCTTTTTCCTGCTCCTCTTAGCATGATAAAGAAGATTCAAAGAGAGTGAGATGCCAGCTCCTTTCATTCAGTCAGTAGCTTCAATCATTTCTTGACGTTTTTCAATGGCAAAAATCAATGAATATTGTAAATGCACAAACAGTAATTTCTCCGCATTGCAAGGTGCAATTCTGAAATTTTTTGCTTTTTCCTGCTCCTCTTAGCATGATAAAGAAGATTCAAAGAGAGTGAGATGCCAGCTCCTTTCATTCAGTCAGTAGCTTCAATCATTTCTGGTATATGAATAACATGATGTTTTTCAATGGCAAAAATCAATGAATATTGTAAATGCACAAACAGTAATTTCTCCGCATTGCAAGTTGCAATTCTGAAATTTTTTGCTTTTTCCTGCTCCTCTTAGCATGATAAAGAAGATTCAAAGAGAGTGAGATGCCAGCTCCTTTCATTCAGTCAGTAGCTTCAAACATTTCTGGTATATGAATAACATGATGTTTTTCAATGGCAAAAATCAATGAATATTGTAAATGCACAAACAGTAATTTCTCCGCATTGCAAGGTGCAATTCTGAAATTTTTTGCTTTTTCCTGCTCCTCTTAGCATGATAAAGAAGATTCAAAGAGAGTGAGATGCCAGTTCCTTTCATTCAGTCAGTAGCTTCAATCATTTCTGGACGTTTTTCAATGGCAAAAATCAATGAATATTGTAAATGCACAAACAGTAATTTCTCCGCATTGCAAGGTGCAATTCTGAATTTTTTGCTTTTTCCTGCTCCTCTTAGCATGATAAAGAAGATTCAAAGAGAGTTAGATGCCAGCTCCTTTCATTCAGTCAGTAGCTTCAAACATTTCTGGTATATGAATAACATGATGTTTTTCAATGGCAAAAATCAATGAATATTGTAAAAGCACAAACAGTAATTTCTCCGCATTGCAAGGTGCAATTCTGAAATTTTTTGCTTTTTCCTGCTCCTCTTAGCATGATAAAGAAGATTCAAAGAGAGTGAGATGCCAGCTCCTTTCATTCAGTCAGTAGCTTCAATCATTTCTGGACGTTTTTCAATGGCAAAAATCAATGAATATTGTAAATGCACAAACAGTAATTTCTCCGCATTGCAAGGTGCAATTCTGAAATTTTTTGCTTTTTCCTGCTCCTCTTAGCATGATAAAGAAGATTCAAAGAGAGTGAGATGCCAGCTCCTTTCATTCAGTCAGTAGCTTCAATCATTTCTGGTATATGAATAACATGATGTTTTTCAATGGCAAAAATCAATGAATATTGTAAATGCACAAACAGTAATTTCTCCACATTGCAAGGTGCAATTCTGAAATTTTTTGCTTTTTCCTGCTCCTCTTAGCATGATAAAGAAGATTCAAAGAGAGTGAGATGCCAGCTCCTTTCATTCAGTCAGTAGCTTCAATCATTTCTGGACGTTTTTCAATGGCAAAAATCAATGAATATTGTAAATGCACAAACAGTAATTTCTCCGCATTGCAAGGTGCAATTCTGAAATTTTTTGCTTTTTCCTGCTCCTCTTAGCATGATAAAGAAGATTCAAAGAGAGCGAGATGCCAGCTCCTTTCATTCAGTCAGTAGCTTCAATCATTTCTGGTATATGAATAACATGATGTTTTTCAATGGCAAAAATCAATGAATATTGTAAATGCACAAACAGTAATTTCTCCGCATTGCAAGGTGCAATTGTGAAATTTTTTGCTTTTTCCTGCTCCTCTTAGCATGATAAAGAAGATTCAAAGAGAGTGAGATGCCAGCTCCTTTCATTCAGTCAGTAGCTTCAATTATTTCTGGACGTTTTTCAATGGCAAAAATCAATGAATATTGTAAATGCACAAACAGTAATTTCTCCGCATTGCAAGGTGCAATTCTGAAATTTTTTGCTTTTTCCTGCTCCTCTTAGCATGATAAAGAAGATTCAAAGAGAGTGAGATGCCAGCTCCTTTCATTCAGTCAGTAGCTTCAAACATTTCTGGTATATGAATAACATGATGTTTTTCAATGGCAAAAATCAATGAATATTGTAAATGCACAAACAGTAATTTCTCCGCATTGCAAGGTGCAATTCTGAAATTTTTTGCTTTTTCCTGCTCCTCTTAGCATGATAAAGAAGATTCAAAGAGAGTGAGATGCCAGCTCCTTTCATTCAGTCAGTAGCTTCAATCATTTCTGGACGTTTTTCAATGGCAAAAATCAATGAATATTGTAAATGCACAAACAGTAATTTCTCCGCATTGCAAGGTGCAATTCTGAAATTTTTTGCTTTTTCCTGCTCCTCTTAGCATGATAAAGAAGATTCAAAGAGAGTGAGATGCCAGCTCCTTTCATTCAGTCAGTAGCTTCAATCATTTCTGGTATATGAATAACATGATGTTTTTCAATGGCAAAAATCAATGAATATTGTAAATGCACAAACAGTAATTTCTCCGCATTGCAAGGTGCAATTCTGAAATTTTTTGCTTTTTCCTGCTCCTCTTAGCATGATAAAGAAGATTCAAAGAGAGTGAGATGCCAGCTCCTTTCATTCAGTCAGTAGCTTCAAACATTTCTGGTATATGAATAACATGATGTTTTTCAATGGCAAAAATCAATGAATATTGTAAATGCACAAACAGTAATTTCTCCGCATTGCAAGGTGCAATTCTGAAATTTTTTGCTTTTTCCTGCTCCTCTTAGCATGATAAAGAAGATTCAAAGAGAGTGAGATGCCAGCTCCTTTCATTCAGTCAGTAGCTTCAATCATTTCTGGACGTTTTTCAATGGCAAAAATCAATGAATATTGTAAATGCACAAACAGTAATTTCTCCGCATTGCAAGGTGCAATTCTGAAATTTTTTGCTTTTTCCTGCTCCTCTTAGCATGATAAAGAAGATTCAAAGAGAGTGAGATGTCAGCTCCTTTCATTCAGTCAGTAGCTTCAAACATTTCTGGTATATGAATAACATGATGTTTTTCAATGGCAAAAATCAATGAATTTTGTAAATGCACAAACAGTAATTTCTCCGCATTGCAAGGTGCAATTCTGAAATTTTTTGCTTTTTCCTGCTCCTCTTAGCATGATAAAGAAGATTCAAAGAGAGTGAGATGCCAGTTCCTTTCATTCAGTCAGTAGCTTCAATCATTTCTGGACGTTTTTCAATGGCAAAAATCAATGAATATTGTAAATGCACAAACAGTAATTTCTCCGCATTGCAAGGTGCAATTCTGAAATTTTTTGCTTTTTCCTGCTCCTCTTAGCATGATAAAGAAGATTCAAAGAGAGTGAGATGCCAGCTCCTTTCATTCAGTCAGTAGCTTCAATCATTTCTGGTATATGAATAACATGATGTTTTTCAATGGCAAAAATCAATGAATATTGTAAATGCACAAACAGTAATTTCTCCGCATTACAAGGTGCAAGTCTGAAATTTTTTGCTTTTTCCTGCTCCTCTTAGCATGATAAAGAAGATTCAAAGAGAGTGAGATGCCAGCTACTTTCATTCATTCAGTAGCTTCAATCATTTCTGGACGTTTTTCAATGGTAAAAATCAATGAATATTGTAAATGCACAAACAGTAATTTCTCCACATTGCAAGGTGCAATTCTGAAATTTTTTGCTTTTTCCTGCTCCTCTTAGCATGATAAAGAAGATTCAAAGAGAGTGAGATGCCAGCTCCTTTCATTCAGTCAGTAGCTTCAATCATTTCTGGTATATGAATAACATGATGTTTTTCAATGGCAAAAATCAATGAATATTGTAAATGCACAAACAGTAATTTCTCCGCATTGCAAGGTGCAATTCTGAAATTTTTTGCTTTTTCCTGCTCCTCTTAGCATGATAAAGAAGATTCAAAGAGAGTGAGATGCCAGCTCCTTTCATTTAGTCAGTAGCTTCAATCATTTCTGGACGTTTTTCAATGGCAAAAATCAATGAATATTGTAAATGCACAAACAGTAATTTCTCCGCATTGCAAGGTGCAATTCTGAAATTTTTTTCTTTTTCCTGCTCCTCTTAGCATGATAAAGAAGATTCAAAGAGAGTGAGATGTCAGCTCCTTTCATTCAGTCAGTAGCTTCAAACATTTCTGGTATATGAATAACATGATGTTTTTCAATGGCAAAAATCAATGAATTTTGTAAATGCACAAACAGTAATTTCTCCGCATTGCAAGGTGCAATTCTGAAATTTTTTGCTTTTTCCTGCTCCTCTTAGCATGATAAAGAAGATTCAAAGAGAGTGAGATGCCAGTTCCTTTCATTCAGTCAGTAGCTTCAATCATTTCTGGACGTTTTTCAATGGCAAAAATCAATGAATATTGTAAATGCACAAACAGTAATTTCTCCGCATTGCAAGGTGCAATTCTGAAATTTTTTGCTTTTTCCTGCTCCTCTTAGCATGATAAAGAAGATTCAAAGAGAGTGAGATGCCAGCTCCTTTCATTCAGTCAGTAGCTTCAATCATTTCTGGTATATGAATAACATGATGTTTTTCAATGGCAAAAATCAATGAATATTGTAAATGCACAAACAGTAATTTCTCCGCATTGCAAGGTGCAATTCTGAAATTTTTTGCTTTTTCCTGCTCCTCTTAGCATGATAAAGAAGATTCAAAGAGAGTGAGATGCCAGCTCCTTTCATTCAGTCAGTAGCTTCAATCATTTCTGGACGTTTTTCAATGGCAAAAATCAATGAATATTGTAAATGCACAAACAGTAATTTCTCCGCATTGCAAGGTGCAATTCTGAAATTTTTTGCTTTTTCCTGCTCCTCTTAGCATGATAAAGAAGATTCAAAGAGAGTGAGATGCCAGCTCCTTTCATTCAGTCAGTAGCTTCAATCATTTCTGGACGTTTTTCAATGGCAAAAATCAATGAATATTGTAAATGCACAAACAGTAATTTCTCCGCATTGCAAGGTGCAATTCTGAAATTTTTTGCTTTTTCCTGCTCCTCTTAGCATGATAAAGAAGATTCAAAGAGAGTGAGATGCCAGCTCCTTTCATTCAGTCAGTAGCTTCAATCATTTCTGGTATATGAATAACATGATGTTTTTCAATGGCAAAAATCAATGAATATTGTAAATGCACAAACAGTAATTTCTCCGCATTGCAAGGTGCAATTCAGAAATTTTTTGCTTTTTCCTGCTCCTCTTAGCATGATAAAGAAGATTCAAAGAGAGTGAGATGCCAGCTCCTTTCATTCAGTCAGTAGCTTCAAACATTTCTGGTATATGAATAACATGATGTTTTTCAATGGCAAAAATCAATGAATATTGTAAATGCACAAACAGTAATTTCTCCGCATTGCAAGGTGCAATTCTGAAATTTTTTGCTTTTTCCTGCTCCTCTTAGCATGATAAAGAAGATTCAAAGAGAGTGAGATGCCAGCTCCTTTCATTCAGTCAGTAGCTTCAATCATTTCTGGACGTTTTTCAATGGCAAAAATCAATGAATATTGTAAATGCACAAACAGTAATTTCTCCGCATTGCAAGGTGCAATTCTGAAATTTTTTGCTTTTTCCTGCTCCTCTTAGCATGATAAAGAAGATTCAAAGAGAGTGAGATGTCAGCTCCTTTCATTCAGTCAGTAGCTTCAAACATTTCTGGTATATGAATAACATGATGTTTTTCAATGGCAAAAATCAATGAATTTTGTAAATGCACAAACAGTAATTTCTCCGCATTGCAAGGTGCAATTCTGAAATTTTTTGCTTTTTCCTGCTCCTCTTAGCATGATAAAGAAGATTCAAAGAGAGTGAGATGCCAGTTCCTTTCATTCAGTCAGTAGCTTCAATCATTTCTGGACGTTTTTCAATGGCAAAAATCAATGAATATTGTAAATACACAAACAGTAATTTCTCCGCATTGCAAGGTGCAATTCTGAAATTTTTTGCTTTTTCCTGCTCCTCTTAGCATGATAAAGAAGATTCAAAGAGAGTGAGATGCCAGCTCCTTTCATTCAGTCAGTAGCTTCAATCATTTCTGGTATATGAATAACATGATGTTTTTCAATGGCAAAAATCAATGAATATTGTAAATGCACAAACAGTAATTTCTCCGCATTGCAAGGTGCAATTCTGAATTTTTTTGCTTTTTCCTGCTCCTCTTAGCATGATAAAGAAGATTCAAAGAGAGTGAGATGCCAGCTCCTTTCATTCAGTCAGTAGCTTCAATCATTTCTGGACGTTTTTCAATGGCAAAAATCAATGAATATTGTAAATGCACAAACAGTAATTTCTCCGCATTGCAAGGTGCAATTCTGAAATTTTTTGCTTTTTCCTGCTCCTCTTAGCATGATAAACAAGATTCAAAGAGAGTGAGATGCCAGCTCCTTTCATTCAGTCAGTAGCTTCAATCATTTCTGGACGTTTTTCAATGGCAAAAATCAATGAATATTGTAAATGCACAAACAGTAATTTCTCCGCATTGCAAGGTGCAATTCTGAAATTTTTTGCTTTTTCCTGCTCCTCTTAGCATGATAAAGAAGATTCAAAGAGAGTGAGATGCCAGCTCCTTTCATTCAGTCAGTAGCTTCAAACATTTCTGGTATATGAATAACATGATGTTTTTCAATGGCAAAAATCAATGAATATTGTAAATGCACAAACAGTAATTTCTCCGCATTGCAAGGTGCAAGTCTGAAATTTTTTGCTTTTTCCTGCTCCTCTTAGCATGATAAAGAAGATTCAAAGAGAGTGAGATGCCAGCTACTTTCATTCATTCAGTAGCTTCAATCATTTCTGGACGTTTTTCAATGGTAAAAATCAATGAATATTGTAAATGCACAAACAGTAATTTCTCCACATTGCAAGGTGCAATTCTGAAATTTTTTGCTTTTTCCTGCTCCTCTTAGCATGATAAAGAAGATTCAAAGAGAGTGAGATGCCAGCTCCTTTCATTCAGTCAGTAGCTTCAATCATTTCTGGTATATGAATAACATGATGTTTTTCAATGGCAAAAATCAATGAATATTGTAAATGCACAAACAGTAATTTCTCCACATTGCAAGGTGCAATTCTGAAATTTTTTGCTTTTTCCTGCTCCTCTTAGCATGATAAAGAAGATTCAAAGAGAGTGAGATGCCAGCTCCTTTCATTCAGTCAGTAGCTTCAATCATTTCTGGACGTTTTTCAATGGCAAAAATCAATGAATATTGTAAATGCACAAACAGTAATTTCTCCGCATTGCAAGGTGCAATTCTGAAATTTTTTGCTTTTTCCTGCTCCTCTTAGCATGATAAAGAAGATTCAAAGAGAGCGAGATGCCAGCTCCTTTCATTCAGTCAGTAGCTTCAATCATTTCTGGTATATGAATAACATGATGTTTTTCAATGGCAAAAATCAATGAATATTGTAAATGCACAAACAGTAATTTCTCCGCATTGCAAGGTGCAATTGTGAAATTTTTTGCTTTTTCCTGCTCCTCTTAGCATGATAAAGAAGATTCAAAGAGAGTGAGATGCCAGCTCCTTTCATTCAGTCAGTAGCTTCAATTATTTCTGGACGTTTTTCAATGGCAAAAATCAATGAATATTGTAAATGCACAAACAGTAATTTCTCCGCATTGCAAGGTGCAATTCTGAAATTTTTTGCTTTTTCCTGCTCCTCTTAGCATGATAAAGAAGATTCAAAGAGAGTGAGATGCCAGCTCCTTTCATTCAGTCAGTAGCTTCAAACATTTCTGGTATATGAATAACATGATGTTTTTCAATGGCAAAAATCAATGAATATTGTAAATGCACAAACAGTAATTTCTCCGCATTGCAAGGTGCAATTCTGAAATTTTTTGCTTTTTCCTGCTCCTCTTAGCATGATAAAGAAGATTCAAAGAGAGTGAGATGCCAGCTCCTTTCATTCAGTCAGTAGCTTCAATCATTTCTGGACGTTTTTCAATGGCAAAAATCAATGAATATTGTAAATGCACAAACAGTAATTTCTCCGCATTGCAAGGTGCAATTCTGAAATTTTTTGCTTTTTCCTGCTCCTCTTAGCATGATAAAGAAGATTCAAAGAGAGTGAGATGCCAGCTCCTTTCATTCAGTCAGTAGCTTCAATCATTTCTGGTATATGAATAACATGATGTTTTTCAATGGCAAAAATCAATGAATATTGTAAATGCACAAACAGTAATTTCTCCGCATTGCAAGGTGCAATTCTGAAATTTTTTGCTTTTTCCTGCTCCTCTTAGCATGATAAAGAAGATTCAAAGAGAGTGAGATGCCAGCTCCTTTCATTCAGTCAGTAGCTTCAAACATTTCTGGTATATGAATAACATGATGTTTTTCAATGGCAAAAATCAATGAATATTGTAAATGCACAAACAGTAATTTCTCCGCATTGCAAGGTGCAATTCTGAAATTTTTTGCTTTTTCCTGCTCCTCTTAGCATGATAAAGAAGATTCAAAGAGAGTGAGATGCCAGCTCCTTTCATTCAGTCAGTAGCTTCAATCATTTCTGGACGTTTTTCAATGGCAAAAATCAATGAATATTGTAAATGCACAAACAGTAATTTCTCCGCATTGCAAGGTGCAATTCTGAAATTTTTTGCTTTTTCCTGCTCCTCTTAGCATGATAAAGAAGATTCAAAGAGAGTGAGATGTCAGCTCCTTTCATTCAGTCAGTAGCTTCAAACATTTCTGGTATATGAATAACATGATGTTTTTCAATGGCAAAAATCAATGAATTTTGTAAATGCACAAACAGTAATTTCTCCGCATTGCAAGGTGCAATTCTGAAATTTTTTGCTTTTTCCTGCTCCTCTTAGCATGATAAAGAAGATTCAAAGAGAGTGAGATGCCAGTTCCTTTCATTCAGTCAGTAGCTTCAATCATTTCTGGACGTTTTTCAATGGCAAAAATCAATGAATATTGTAAATGCACAAACAGTAATTTCTCCGCATTGCAAGGTGCAATTCTGAAATTTTTTGCTTTTTCCTGCTCCTCTTAGCATGATAAAGAAGATTCAAAGAGAGTGAGATGCCAGCTCCTTTCATTCAGTCAGTAGCTTCAATCATTTCTGGTATATGAATAACATGATGTTTTTCAATGGCAAAAATCAATGAATATTGTAAATGCACAAACAGTAATTTCTCCGCATTACAAGGTGCAAGTCTGAAATTTTTTGCTTTTTCCTGCTCCTCTTAGCATGATAAAGAAGATTCAAAGAGAGTGAGATGCCAGCTACTTTCATTCATTCAGTAGCTTCAATCATTTCTGGACGTTTTTCAATGGTAAAAATCAATGAATATTGTAAATGCACAAACAGTAATTTCTCCACATTGCAAGGTGCAATTCTGAAATTTTTTGCTTTTTCCTGCTCCTCTTAGCATGATAAAGAAGATTCAAAGAGAGTGAGATGCCAGCTCCTTTCATTCAGTCAGTAGCTTCAATCATTTCTGGTATATGAATAACATGATGTTTTTCAATGGCAAAAATCAATGAATATTGTAAATGCACAAACAGTAATTTCTCCGCATTGCAAGGTGCAATTCTGAAATTTTTTGCTTTTTCCTGCTCCTCTTAGCATGATAAAGAAGATTCAAAGAGAGTGAGATGCCAGCTCCTTTCATTTAGTCAGTAGCTTCAATCATTTCTGGACGTTTTTCAATGGCAAAAATCAATGAATATTGTAAATGCACAAACAGTAATTTCTCCGCATTGCAAGGTGCAATTCTGAAATTTTTTTCTTTTTCCTGCTCCTCTTAGCATGATAAAGAAGATTCAAAGAGAGTGAGATGTCAGCTCCTTTCATTCAGTCAGTAGCTTCAAACATTTCTGGTATATGAATAACATGATGTTTTTCAATGGCAAAAATCAATGAATTTTGTAAATGCACAAACAGTAATTTCTCCGCATTGCAAGGTGCAATTCTGAAATTTTTTGCTTTTTCCTGCTCCTCTTAGCATGATAAAGAAGATTCAAAGAGAGTGAGATGCCAGTTCCTTTCATTCAGTCAGTAGCTTCAATCATTTCTGGACGTTTTTCAATGGCAAAAATCAATGAATATTGTAAATGCACAAACAGTAATTTCTCCGCATTGCAAGGTGCAATTCTGAAATTTTTTGCTTTTTCCTGCTCCTCTTAGCATGATAAAGAAGATTCAAAGAGAGTGAGATGCCAGCTCCTTTCATTCAGTCAGTAGCTTCAATCATTTCTGGTATATGAATAACATGATGTTTTTCAATGGCAAAAATCAATGAATATTGTAAATGCACAAACAGTAATTTCTCCGCATTGCAAGGTGCAATTCTGAAATTTTTTGCTTTTTCCTGCTCCTCTTAGCATGATAAAGAAGATTCAAAGAGAGTGAGATGCCAGCTCCTTTCATTCAGTCAGTAGCTTCAATCATTTCTGGACGTTTTTCAATGGCAAAAATCAATGAATATTGTAAATGCACAAACAGTAATTTCTCCGCATTGCAAGGTGCAATTCTGAAATTTTTTGCTTTTTCCTGCTCCTCTTAGCATGATAAAGAAGATTCAAAGAGAGTGAGATGCCAGCTCCTTTCATTCAGTCAGTAGCTTCAATCATTTCTGGACGTTTTTCAATGGCAAAAATCAATGAATATTGTAAATGCACAAACAGTAATTTCTCCGCATTGCAAGGTGCAATTCTGAAATTTTTTGCTTTTTCCTGCTCCTCTTAGCATGATAAAGAAGATTCAAAGAGAGTGAGATGCCAGCTCCTTTCATTCAGTCAGTAGCTTCAATCATTTCTGGTATATGAATAACATGATGTTTTTCAATGGCAAAAATCAATGAATATTGTAAATGCACAAACAGTAATTTCTCCGCATTGCAAGGTGCAATTCAGAAATTTTTTGCTTTTTCCTGCTCCTCTTAGCATGATAAAGAAGATTCAAAGAGAGTGAGATGCCAGCTCCTTTCATTCAGTCAGTAGCTTCAAACATTTCTGGTATATGAATAACATGATGTTTTTCAATGGCAAAAATCAATGAATATTGTAAATGCACAAACAGTAATTTCTCCGCATTGCAAGGTGCAATTCTGAAATTTTTTGCTTTTTCCTGCTCCTCTTAGCATGATAAAGAAGATTCAAAGAGAGTGAGATGCCAGCTCCTTTCATTCAGTCAGTAGCTTCAATCATTTCTGGACGTTTTTCAATGGCAAAAATCAATGAATATTGTAAATGCACAAACAGTAATTTCTCCGCATTGCAAGGTGCAATTCTGAAATTTTTTGCTTTTTCCTGCTCCTCTTAGCATGATAAAGAAGATTCAAAGAGAGTGAGATGTCAGCTCCTTTCATTCAGTCAGTAGCTTCAAACATTTCTGGTATATGAATAACATGATGTTTTTCAATGGCAAAAATCAATGAATTTTGTAAATGCACAAACAGTAATTTCTCCGCATTGCAAGGTGCAATTCTGAAATTTTTTGCTTTTTCCTGCTCCTCTTAGCATGATAAAGAAGATTCAAAGAGAGTGAGATGCCAGTTCCTTTCATTCAGTCAGTAGCTTCAATCATTTCTGGACGTTTTTCAATGGCAAAAATCAATGAATATTGTAAATACACAAACAGTAATTTCTCCGCATTGCAAGGTGCAATTCTGAAATTTTTTGCTTTTTCCTGCTCCTCTTAGCATGATAAAGAAGATTCAAAGAGAGTGAGATGCCAGCTCCTTTCATTCAGTCAGTAGCTTCAATCATTTCTGGTATATGAATAACATGATGTTTTTCAATGGCAAAAATCAATGAATATTGTAAATGCACAAACAGTAATTTCTCCGCATTGCAAGGTGCAATTCTGAATTTTTTTGCTTTTTCCTGCTCCTCTTAGCATGATAAAGAAGATTCAAAGAGAGTGAGATGCCAGCTCCTTTCATTCAGTCAGTAGCTTCAATCATTTCTGGACGTTTTTCAATGGCAAAAATCAATGAATATTGTAAATGCACAAACAGTAATTTCTCCGCATTGCAAGGTGCAATTCTGAAATTTTTTGCTTTTTCCTGCTCCTCTTAGCATGATAAACAAGATTCAAAGAGAGTGAGATGCCAGCTCCTTTCATTCAGTCAGTAGCTTCAATCATTTCTGGACGTTTTTCAATGGCAAAAATCAATGAATATTGTAAATGCACAAACAGTAATTTCTCCGCATTGCAAGGTGCAATTCTGAAATTTTTTGCTTTTTCCTGCTCCTCTTAGCATGATAAAGAAGATTCAAAGAGAGTGAGATGCCAGCTCCTTTCATTCAGTCAGTAGCTTCAAACATTTCTGGTATATGAATAACATGATGTTTTTCAATGGCAAAAATCAATGAATATTGTAAATGCACAAACAGTAATTTCTCCGCATTGCAAGGTGCAAGTCTGAAATTTTTTGCTTTTTCCTGCTCCTCTTAGCATGATAAAGAAGATTCAAAGAGAGTGAGATGCCAGCTACTTTCATTCATTCAGTAGCTTCAATCATTTCTGGACGTTTTTCAATGGTAAAAATCAATGAATATTGTAAATGCACAAACAGTAATTTCTCCACATTGCAAGGTGCAATTCTGAAATTTTTTGCTTTTTCCTGCTCCTCTTAGCATGATAAAGAAGATTCAAAGAGAGTGAGATGCCAGCTCCTTTCATTCAGTCAGTAGCTTCAATCATTTCTGGTATATGAATAACATGATGTTTTTCAATGGCAAAAATCAATGAATATTGTAAATGCACAAACAGTAATTTCTCCGCATTGCAAGGTGCAATTCTGAAATTTTTTGCTTTTTCCTGCTCCTCTTAGCATGATAAAGAAGATTCAAAGAGAGTGAGATGCCAGCTCCTTTCATTCAGTCAGTAGCTTCAATCATTTCTGGACGTTTTTCAATGGCAAAAATCAATGAATATTGTAAATGCACAAACAGTAATTTCTCCGCATTGCAAGGTGCAATTCTGAAATTTTTTGCTTTTTCCTGCTCCTCTTAGCATGATAAAGAAGATTCAAAGAGAGTGAGATGTCAGCTCCTTTCATTCAGTCAGTAGCTTCAAACATTTCTGGTATATGAATAACATGATGTTTTTCAATGGCAAAAATCAATGAATTTTGTAAATGCACAAACAGTAATTTCTCCGCATTGCAAGGTGCAATTCTGAAATTTTTTGCTTTTTCCTGCTCCTCTTAGCATGATAAAGAAGATTCAAAGAGAGTGAGATGCCAGTTCCTTTCATTCAGTCAGTAGCTTCAATCATTTCTGGACGTTTTTCAATGGCAAAAATCAATGAATATTGTAAATGCACAAACAGTAATTTCTCCGCATTGCAAGGTGCAATTCTGAAATTTTTTGCTTTTTCCTGCTCCTCTTAGCATGATAAAGAAGATTCAAAGAGAGTGAGATGCCAGCTCCTTTCATTCAGTCAGTAGCTTCAATCATTTCTGGTATATGAATAACATGATGTTTTTCAATGGCAAAAATCAATGAATATTGTAAATGCACAAACAGTAATTTCTCCGCATTGCAAGGTGCAATTCTGAAATTTTTTGCTTTTTCCTGCTCCTCTTAGCATGATAAAGAAGATTCAAAGAGAGTGAGATGCCAGCTCCTTTCATTCAGTCAGTAGCTTCAATCATTTCTGGACGTTTTTCAATGGCAAAAATCAATGAATATTGTAAATGCACAAACAGTAATTTCTCCGATTGCAAGGTGCAATTCTGAAATTTTTTGCTTTTTCCTGCTCCTCTTAGCATGATAAAGAAGATTCAAAGAGAGTGAGATGCCAGCTCCTTTCATTCAGTCAGTAGCTTCAATCATTTCTGGACGTTTTTCAATGGCAAAAATCAATGAATATTGTAAATGCACAAACAGTAATTTCTCCGCATTGCAAGGTGCAATTCTGAAATTTTTTGCTTTTTCCTGCTCCTCTTAGCATGATAAAGAAGATTCAAAGAGAGTGAGATGCCAGCTCCTTTCATTCAGTCAGTAGCTTCAATCATTTCTGGTATATGAATAACATGATGTTTTTCAATGGCAAAAATCAATGAATATTGTAAATGCACAAACAGTAATTTCTCCGCATTGCAAGGTGCAATTCAGAAATTTTTTGCTTTTTCCTGCTCCTCTTAGCATGATAAAGAAGATTCAAAGAGAGTGAGATGCCAGCTCCTTTCATTCAGTCAGTAGCTTCAAACATTTCTGGTATATGAATAACATGATGTTTTTCAATGGCAAAAATCAATGAATATTGTAAATGCACAAACAGTAATTTCTCCGCATTGCAAGGTGCAATTCTGAAATTTTTTGCTTTTTCCTGCTCCTCTTAGCATGATAAAGAAGATTCAAAGAGAGTGAGATGCCAGCTCCTTTCATTCAGTCAGTAGCTTCAATCATTTCTGGACGTTTTTCAATGGCAAAAATCAATGAATATTGTAAATGCACAAACAGTAATTTCTCCGCATTGCAAGGTGCAATTCTGAAATTTTTTGCTTTTTCCTGCTCCTCTTAGCATGATAAAGAAGATTCAAAGAGAGTGAGATGTCAGCTCCTTTCATTCAGTCAGTAGCTTCAAACATTTCTGGTATATGAATAACATGATGTTTTTCAATGGCAAAAATCAATGAATTTTGTAAATGCACAAACAGTAATTTCTCCGCATTGCAAGGTGCAAGTCTGAAATTTTTTGCTTTTTCCTGCTCCTCTTAGCATGATAAAGAAGATTCAAAGAGAGTGAGATGCCAGCTACTTTCATTCATTCAGTAGCTTCAATCATTTCTGGACGTTTTTCAATGGTAAAAATCAATGAATATTGTAAATGCACAAACAGTAATTTCTCCACATTGCAAGGTGCAATTCTGAAATTTTTTGCTTTTTCCTGCTCCTCTTAGCATGATAAAGAAGATTCAAAGAGAGTGAGATGCCAGCTCCTTTCATTCAGTCAGTAGCTTCAATCATTTCTGGTATATGAATAACATGATGTTTTTCAATGGCAAAAATCAATGAATATTGTAAATGCACAAACAGTAATTTCTCCGCATTGCAAGGTGCAATTCTGAAATTTTTTGCTTTTTCCTGCTCCTCTTAGCATGATAAAGAAGATTCAAAGAGAGTGAGATGCCAGCTCCTTTCATTCAGTCAGTAGCTTCAATCATTTCTGGACGTTTTTCAATGGCAAAAATCAATGAATATTGTAAATGCACAAACAGTAATTTCTCCGCATTGCAAGGTGCAATTCTGAAATTTTTTGCTTTTTCCTGCTCCTCTTAGCATGATAAAGAAGATTCAAAGAGATTGAGATGTCAGCTCCTTTCATTCAGTCAGTAGCTTCAAACATTTCTGGTATATGAATAACATGATGTTTTTCAATGGCAAAAATCAATGAATTTTGTAAATGCACAAACAGTAATTTCTCCGCATTGCAAGGTGCAATTCTGAAATTTTTTGCTTTTTCCTGCTCCTCTTAGCATGATAAAGAAGATTCAAAGAGAGTGAGATGCCAGTTCCTTTCATTCAGTCAGTAGCTTCAATCATTTCTGGACGTTTTTCAATGGCAAAAATCAATGAATATTGTAAATGCACAAACAGTAATTTCTCCGCATTGCAAGGTGCAATTCTGAAATTTTTTGCTTTTTCCTGCTCCTCTTAGCATGATAAAGAAGATTCAAAGAGAGTGAGATGCCAGCTCCTTTCATTCAGTCAGTAGCTTCAATCATTTCTGGTATATGAATAACATGATGTTTTTCAATGGCAAAAATCAATGAATATTGTAAATGCACAAACAGTAATTTCTCCGCATTGCAAGGTGCAATTCTGAAATTTTTTGCTTTTTCCTGCTCCTCTTAGCATGATAAAGAAGATTCAAAGAGAGTGAGATGCCAGCTCCTTTCATTCAGTCAGTAGCTTCAATCATTTCTGGACGTTTTTCAATGGCAAAAATCAATGAATATTGTAAATGCACAAACAGTAATTTCTCCGCATTGCAAGGTGCAATTCTGAAATTTTTTGCTTTTTCCTGCTCCTCTTAGCATGATAAAGAAGATTCAAAGAGAGTGAGATGTCAGCTCCTTTCATTCAGTCAGTAGCTTCAAACATTTCTGGTATGTGAATAACATGATGTTTTTCAATGGCAAAAATCAATGAATTTTGTAAATGCACAAACAGTAATTTCTCCGCATTGCAAGGTGCAATTCTGAAATTTTTTGCTTTTTCCTGCTCCTCTTAGCATGATAAAGAAGATTCAAAGAGAGTGAGATGCCAGTTCCTTTCATTCAGTCAGTAGCTTCAATCATTTCTGGACGTTTTTCAATGGCAAAAATCAATGAATATTGTAAATGCACAAACAGTAATTTCTCCGCATTGCAAGGTGCAATTCTGAAATTTTTTGCTTTTTCCTGCTCCTCTTAGCATGATAAAGAAGATTCAAAGAGAGTGAGATGCCAGCTCCTTTCATTCAGTCAGTAGCTTCAATCATTTCTGGTATATGAATAACATGATGTTTTTCAATGGCAAAAATCAATGAATATTGTAAATGCACAAACAGTAATTTCTCCGCATTGCAAGGTGCAATTCTGAATTTTTTTGCTTTTTCCTGCTCCTCTTAGCATGATAAAGAAGATTCAAAGAGAGTGAGATGCCAGCTCCTTTCATTCAGTCAGTAGCTTCAATCATTTCTGGACGTTTTTCAATGGCAAAAATCAATGAATATTGTAAATGCACAAACAGTAATTTCTCCGCATTGCAAGGTGCAATTCTGAAATTTTTTGCTTTTTCCTGCTCCTCTTAGCATGATAAACAAGATTCAAAGAGAGTGAGATGCCAGCTCCTTTCATTCAGTCAGTAGCTTCAATCATTTCTGGACGTTTTTCAATGGCAAAAATCAATGAATATTGTAAATGCACAAACAGTAATTTCTCCGCATTGCAAGGTGCAATTCTGAAATTTTTTGCTTTTTCCTGCTCCTCTTAGCATGATAAAGAAGATTCAAAGAGAGTGAGATGCCAGCTCCTTTCATTCAGTCAGTAGCTTCAAACATTTCTGGTATATGAATAACATGATGTTTTTCAATGGCAAAAATCAATGAATATTGTAAATGCACAAACAGTAATTTCTCCGCATTGCAAGGTGCAAGTCTGAAATTTTTTGCTTTTTCCTGCTCCTCTTAGCATGATAAAGAAGATTCAAAGAGAGTGAGATGCCAGCTACTTTCATTCATTCAGTAGCTTCAATCATTTCTGGACGTTTTTCAATGGTAAAAATAAATGAATATTGTAAATGCACAAACAGTAATTTCTCCACATTGCAAGGTGCAATTCTGAAATTTTTTGCTTTTTCCTGCTCCTCTTAGCATGATAAAGAAGATTCAAAGAGAGTGAGATGCCAGCTCCTTTCATTCAGTCAGTAGCTTCAATCATTTCTGGTATATGAATAACATGATGTTTTTCAATGGCAAAAATCAATGAATATTGTAAATGCACAAACAGTAATTTCTCCGCATTGCAAGGTGCAATTCTGAAATTTTTTGCTTTTTCCTGCTCCTCTTAGCATGATAAAGAAGATTCAAAGAGAGTGAGATGCCAGCTCCTTTCATTCAGTCAGTAGCTTCAATCATTTCTGGACGTTTTTCAATGGCAAAAATCAATGAATATTGTAAATGCACAAACAGTAATTTCTCCGCATTGCAAGGTGCAATTCTGAAATTTTTTGCTTTTTCCTGCTCCTCTTAGCATGATAAAGAAGATTCAAAGAGAGTGAGATGTCAGCTCCTTTCATTCAGTCAGTAGCTTCAAACATTTCTGGTATATGAATAACATGATGTTTTTCAATGGCAAAAATCAATGAATTTTGTAAATGCACAAACAGTAATTTCTCCGCATTGCAAGGTGCAATTCTGAAATTTTTTGCTTTTTCCTGCTCCTCTTAGCATGATAAAGAAGATTCAAAGAGAGTGAGATGCCAGTTCCTTTCATTCAGTCAGTAGCTTCAATCATTTCTGGACGTTTTTCAATGGCAAAAATCAATGAATATTGTAAATGCACAAACAGTAATTTCTCCGCATTGCAAGGTGCAATTCTGAAATTTTTTGCTTTTTCCTGCTCCTCTTAGCATGATAAAGAAGATTCAAAGAGAGTGAGATGCCAGTTCCTTTCATTCAGTCAGTAGCTTCAATCATTTCTGGACGTTTTTCAATGGCAAAAATCAATGAATATTGTATATGCACAAACAGTAATTTCTCCGCATTGCAAGGTGCAATTCTGAAATTTTTTGCTTTTTCCTGCTCCTCTTAGCATGATAAAGAAGATTCAAAGAGAGTGAGATGTCAGCTCCTTTCATTCAGTCAGTAGCTTCAAACATTTCTGGTATATGAATAACATGATGTTTTTCAATGGCAAAAATCAATGAATTTTGTAAATGCACAAACAGTAATTTCTCCGCATTGCAAGGTGCAATTCTGAAATTTTTTGCTTTTTCCTGCTCCTCTTAGCATGATAAAGAAGATTCAAAGAGAGTGAGATGCCAGTTCCTTTCATTCAGTCAGTAGCTTCAATCATTTCTGGACGTTTTTCAATGGCAAAAATCAATGAATATTGTAAATGCACAAACAGTAATTTCTCCGCATTGCAAGGTGCAATTCTGAAATTTTTTGCTTTTTCCTGCTCCTCTTAGCATGATAAAGAAGATTCAAAGAGAGTGAGATGCCAGCTCCTTTCATTCAGTCAGTAGCTTCAATCATTTCTGGTATATGAATAACATGATGTTTTTCAATGGCAAAAATCAATGAATATTGTAAATGCACAAACAGTAATTTCTCCGCATTGCAAGGTGCAATTCTGAAATTTTTTGCTTTTTCCTGCTCCTCTTAGCATGATAAAGAAGATTCAAAGAGAGTGAGATGCCAGCTCCTTTCATTCAGTCAGTAGCTTCAATCATTTCTGGACGTTTTTCAATGGCAAAAATCAATGAATATTGTAAATGCACAAACAGTAATTTCTCCGCATTGCAAGGTGCAATTCTGAAATTTTTTGCTTTTTCCTGCTCCTCTTAGCATGATAAAGAAGATTCAAAGAGAGTGAGATGTCAGCTCCTTTCATTCAGTCAGTAGCTTCAAACATTTCTGGTATGTGAATAACATGATGTTTTTCAATGGCAAAAATCAATGAATTTTGTAAATGCACAAACAGTAATTTCTCCGCATTGCAAGGTGCAATTCTGAAATTTTTTGCTTTTTCCTGCTCCTCTTAGCATGATAAAGAAGATTCAAAGAGAGTGAGATGCCAGTTCCTTTCATTCAGTCAGTAGCTTCAATCATTTCTGGACGTTTTTCAATGGCAAAAATCAATGAATATTGTAAATGCACAAACAGTAATTTCTCCGCATTGCAAGGTGCAATTCTGAAATTTTTTGCTTTTTCCTGCTCCTCTTAGCATGATAAAGAAGATTCAAAGAGAGTGAGATGCCAGCTCCTTTCATTCAGTCAGTAGCTTCAATCATTTCTGGTATATGAATAACATGATGTTTTTCAATGGCAAAAATCAATGAATATTGTAAATGCACAAACAGTAATTTCTCCGCATTGCAAGGTGCAATTCTGAATTTTTTTGCTTTTTCCTGCTCCTCTTAGCATGATAAAGAAGATTCAAAGAGAGTGAGATGCCAGCTCCTTTCATTCAGTCAGTAGCTTCAATCATTTCTGGACGTTTTTCAATGGCAAAAATCAATGAATATTGTAAATGCACAAACAGTAATTTCTCCGCATTGCAAGGTGCAATTCTGAAATTTTTTGCTTTTTCCTGCTCCTCTTAGCATGATAAACAAGATTCAAAGAGAGTGAGATGCCAGCTCCTTTCATTCAGTCAGTAGCTTCAATCATTTCTGGACGTTTTTCAATGGCAAAAATCAATGAATATTGTAAATGCACAAACAGTAATTTCTCCGCATTGCAAGGTGCAATTCTGAAATTTTTTGCTTTTTCCTGCTCCTCTTAGCATGATAAAGAAGATTCAAAGAGAGTGAGATGCCAGCTCCTTTCATTCAGTCAGTAGCTTCAAACATTTCTGGTATATGAATAACATGATGTTTTTCAATGGCAAAAATCAATGAATATTGTAAATGCACAAACAGTAATTTCTCCGCATTGCAAGGTGCAAGTCTGAAATTTTTTGCTTTTTCCTGCTCCTCTTAGCATGATAAAGAAGATTCAAAGAGAGTGAGATGCCAGCTACTTTCATTCATTCAGTAGCTTCAATCATTTCTGGACGTTTTTCAATGGTAAAAATAAATGAATATTGTAAATGCACAAACAGTAATTTCTCCACATTGCAAGGTGCAATTCTGAAATTTTTTGCTTTTTCCTGCTCCTCTTAGCATGATAAAGAAGATTCAAAGAGAGTGAGATGCCAGCTCCTTTCATTCAGTCAGTAGCTTCAATCATTTCTGGTATATGAATAACATGATGTTTTTCAATGGCAAAAATCAATGAATATTGTAAATGCACAAACAGTAATTTCTCCGCATTGCAAGGTGCAATTCTGAAATTTTTTGCTTTTTCCTGCTCCTCTTAGCATGATAAAGAAGATTCAAAGAGAGTGAGATGCCAGCTCCTTTCATTCAGTCAGTAGCTTCAATCATTTCTGGACGTTTTTCAATGGCAAAAATCAATGAATATTGTAAATGCACAAACAGTAATTTCTCCGCATTGCAAGGTGCAATTCTGAAATTTTTTGCTTTTTCCTGCTCCTCTTAGCATGATAAAGAAGATTCAAAGAGAGTGAGATGTCAGCTCCTTTCATTCAGTCAGTAGCTTCAAACATTTCTGGTATATGAATAACATGATGTTTTTCAATGGCAAAAATCAATGAATTTTGTAAATGCACAAACAGTAATTTCTCCGCATTGCAAGGTGCAATTCTGAAATTTTTTGCTTTTTCCTGCTCCTCTTAGCATGATAAAGAAGATTCAAAGAGAGTGAGATGCCAGTTCCTTTCATTCAGTCAGTAGCTTCAATCATTTCTGGACGTTTTTCAATGGCAAAAATCAATGAATATTGTAAATGCACAAACAGTAATTTCTCCGCATTGCAAGGTGCAATTCTGAAATTTTTTGCTTTTTCCTGCTCCTCTTAGCATGATAAAGAAGATTCAAAGAGAGTGAGATGCCAGCTCCTTTCATTCAGTCAGTAGCTTCAATCATTTCTGGACGTTTTTCAATGGCAAAAATCAATGAATATTGTAAATGCACAAACAGTAATTTCTCCGCATTGCAAGGTGCAATTCTGAAATTTTTTGCTTTTTCCTGCTCCTCTTAGCATGATAAAGAAGATTCAAAGAGAGTGAGATGTCAGCTCCTTTCATTCAGTCAGTAGCTTCAAACATTTCTGGTATATGAATAACATGATGTTTTTCAATGGCAAAAATCAATGAATTTTGTAAATGCACAAACAGTAATTTCTCCGTATTGCAAGGTGCAATTCTGAAATTTTTTGCTTTTTCCTGCTCCTCTTAGCATGATAAAGAAGATTCAAAGAGAGTGAGATGCCAGTTCCTTTCATTCAGTCAGTAGCTTCAATCATTTCTGGACGTTTTTCAATGGCAAAAATCAATGAATATTGTAAATGCACAAACAGTAATTTCTCCGCATTGCAAGGTGCAATTCTGAAATTTTTTGCTTTTTCCTGCTCCTCTTAGCATGATAAAGAAGATTCAAAGAGAGTGAGATGCCAGCTCCTTTCATTCAGTCAGTAGCTTCAATCATTTCTGGTATATGAATAACATGATGTTTTTCAATGGCAAAAATCAATGAATATTGTAAATGC
The DNA here is from genome assembly GCF_046119375.1 of Phyllobates terribilis. NCBI lineage: Eukaryota > Metazoa > Chordata > Amphibia > Anura > Dendrobatidae > Phyllobates > Phyllobates terribilis. The sequence goes on along the minus strand of NW_027365527.1, from coordinate 25,442 downwards.
ACAAACAGTAATTTCTCCGCATTGCAAGGTGCAATTCTGAATTTTTTTGCTTTTTCCTGCTCCTCTTAGCATGATAAAGAAGATTCAAAGAGAGTGAGATGCCAGCTCCTTTCATTCAGTCAGTAGCTTCAATCATTTCTGGACGTTTTTCAATGGCAAAAATCAATGAATATTGTAAATGCACAAACAGTAATTTCTCCGCATTGCAAGGTGCAATTCTGAAATTTTTTGCTTTTTCCTGCTCCTCTTAGCATGATAAACAAGATTCAAAGAGAGTGAGATGCCAGCTCCTTTCATTCAGTCAGTAGCTTCAATCATTTCTGGACGTTTTTCAATGGCAAAAATCAATGAATATTGTAAATGCACAAACAGTAATTTCTCCGCATTGCAAGGTGCAATTCTGAAATTTTTTGCTTTTTCCTGCTCCTCTTAGCATGATAAAGAAGATTCAAAGAGAGTGAGATGCCAGCTCCTTTCATTCAGTCAGTAGCTTCAAACATTTCTGGTATATGAATAACATGATGTTTTTCAATGGCAAAAATCAATGAATATTGTAAATGCACAAACAGTAATTTCTCCGCATTGCAAGGTGCAAGTCTGAAATTTTTTGCTTTTTCCTGCTCCTCTTAGCATGATAAAGAAGATTCAAAGAGAGTGAGATGCCAGCTACTTTCATTCATTCAGTAGCTTCAATCATTTCTGGACGTTTTTCAATGGTAAAAATAAATGAATATTGTAAATGCACAAACAGTAATTTCTCCACATTGCAAGGTGCAATTCTGAAATTTTTTGCTTTTTCCTGCTCCTCTTAGCATGATAAAGAAGATTCAAAGAGAGTGAGATGCCAGCTCCTTTCATTCAGTCAGTAGCTTCAATCATTTCTGGTATATGAATAACATGATGTTTTTCAATGGCAAAAATCAATGAATATTGTAAATGCACAAACAGTAATTTCTCCGCATTGCAAGGTGCAATTCTGAAATTTTTTGCTTTTTCCTGCTCCTCTTAGCATGATAAAGAAGATTCAAAGAGAGTGAGATGCCAGCTCCTTTCATTCAGTCAGTAGCTTCAATCATTTCTGGACGTTTTTCAATGGCAAAAATCAATGAATATTGTAAATGCACAAACAGTAATTTCTCCGCATTGCAAGGTGCAATTCTGAAATTTTTTGCTTTTTCCTGCTCCTCTTAGCATGATAAAGAAGATTCAAAGAGAGTGAGATGTCAGCTCCTTTCATTCAGTCAGTAGCTTCAAACATTTCTGGTATATGAATAACATGATGTTTTTCAATGGCAAAAATCAATGAATTTTGTAAATGCACAAACAGTAATTTCTCCGCATTGCAAGGTGCAATTCTGAAATTTTTTGCTTTTTCCTGCTCCTCTTAGCATGATAAAGAAGATTCAAAGAGAGTGAGATGCCAGTTCCTTTCATTCAGTCAGTAGCTTCAATCATTTCTGGACGTTTTTCAATGGCAAAAATCAATGAATATTGTAAATGCACAAACAGTAATTTCTCCGCATTGCAAGGTGCAATTCTGAAATTTTTTGCTTTTTCCTGCTCCTCTTAGCATGATAAAGAAGATTCAAAGAGAGTGAGATGCCAGCTCCTTTCATTCAGTCAGTAGCTTCAATCATTTCTGGACGTTTTTCAATGGCAAAAATCAATGAATATTGTATATGCACAAACAGTAATTTCTCCGCATTGCAAGGTGCAATTCTGAAATTTTTTGCTTTTTCCTGCTCCTCTTAGCATGATAAAGAAGATTCAAAGAGAGTGAGATGTCAGCTCCTTTCATTCAGTCAGTAGCTTCAAACATTTCTGGTATATGAATAACATGATGTTTTTCAATGGCAAAAATCAATGAATTTTGTAAATGCACAAACAGTAATTTCTCCGCATTGCAAGGTGCAATTCTGAAATTTTTTGCTTTTTCCTGCTCCTCTTAGCATGATAAAGAAGATTCAAAGAGAGTGAGATGCCAGTTCCTTTCATTCAGTCAGTAGCTTCAATCATTTCTGGACGTTTTTCAATGGCAAAAATCAATGAATATTGTAAATGCACAAACAGTAATTTCTCCGCATTGCAAGGTGCAATTCTGAAATTTTTTGCTTTTTCCTGCTCCTCTTAGCATGATAAAGAAGATTCAAAGAGAGTGAGATGCCAGCTCCTTTCATTCAGTCAGTAGCTTCAATCATTTCTGGTATATGAATAACATGATGTTTTTCAATGGCAAAAATCAATGAATATTGTAAATGCACAAACAGTAATTTCTCCGCATTGCAAGGTGCAATTCTGAAATTTTTTGCTTTTTCCTGCTCCTCTTAGCATGATAAAGAAGATTCAAAGAGAGTGAGATGCCAGCTCCTTTCATTCAGTCAGTAGCTTCAATCATTTCTGGACGTTTTTCAATGGCAAAAATCAATGAATATTGTAAATGCACAAACAGTAATTTCTCCGCATTGCAAGGTGCAATTCTGAAATTTTTTGCTTTTTCCTGCTCCTCTTAGCATGATAAAGAAGATTCAAAGAGAGTGAGATGTCAGCTCCTTTCATTCAGTCAGTAGCTTCAAACATTTCTGGTATGTGAATAACATGATGTTTTTCAATGGCAAAAATCAATGAATTTTGTAAATGCACAAACAGTAATTTCTCCGCATTGCAAGGTGCAATTCTGAAATTTTTTGCTTTTTCCTGCTCCTCTTAGCATGATAAAGAAGATTCAAAGAGAGTGAGATGCCAGTTCCTTTCATTCAGTCAGTAGCTTCAATCATTTCTGGACGTTTTTCAATGGCAAAAATCAATGAATATTGTAAATGCACAAACAGTAATTTCTCCGCATTGCAAGGTGCAATTCTGAAATTTTTTGCTTTTTCCTGCTCCTCTTAGCATGATAAAGAAGATTCAAAGAGAGTGAGATGCCAGCTCCTTTCATTCAGTCAGTAGCTTCAATCATTTCTGGTATATGAATAACATGATGTTTTTCAATGGCAAAAATCAATGAATATTGTAAATGCACAAACAGTAATTTCTCCGCATTGCAAGGTGCAATTCTGAATTTTTTTGCTTTTTCCTGCTCCTCTTAGCATGATAAAGAAGATTCAAAGAGAGTGAGATGCCAGCTCCTTTCATTCAGTCAGTAGCTTCAATCATTTCTGGACGTTTTTCAATGGCAAAAATCAATGAATATTGTAAATGCACAAACAGTAATTTCTCCGCATTGCAAGGTGCAATTCTGAAATTTTTTGCTTTTTCCTGCTCCTCTTAGCATGATAAACAAGATTCAAAGAGAGTGAGATGCCAGCTCCTTTCATTCAGTCAGTAGCTTCAATCATTTCTGGACGTTTTTCAATGGCAAAAATCAATGAATATTGTAAATGCACAAACAGTAATTTCTCCGCATTGCAAGGTGCAATTCTGAAATTTTTTGCTTTTTCCTGCTCCTCTTAGCATGATAAAGAAGATTCAAAGAGAGTGAGATGCCAGCTCCTTTCATTCAGTCAGTAGCTTCAAACATTTCTGGTATATGAATAACATGATGTTTTTCAATGGCAAAAATCAATGAATATTGTAAATGCACAAACAGTAATTTCTCCGCATTGCAAGGTGCAAGTCTGAAATTTTTTGCTTTTTCCTGCTCCTCTTAGCATGATAAAGAAGATTCAAAGAGAGTGAGATGCCAGCTACTTTCATTCATTCAGTAGCTTCAATCATTTCTGGACGTTTTTCAATGGTAAAAATAAATGAATATTGTAAATGCACAAACAGTAATTTCTCCACATTGCAAGGTGCAATTCTGAAATTTTTTGCTTTTTCCTGCTCCTCTTAGCATGATAAAGAAGATTCAAAGAGAGTGAGATGCCAGCTCCTTTCATTCAGTCAGTAGCTTCAATCATTTCTGGTATATGAATAACATGATGTTTTTCAATGGCAAAAATCAATGAATATTGTAAATGCACAAACAGTAATTTCTCCGCATTGCAAGGTGCAATTCTGAAATTTTTTGCTTTTTCCTGCTCCTCTTAGCATGATAAAGAAGATTCAAAGAGAGTGAGATGCCAGCTCCTTTCATTCAGTCAGTAGCTTCAATCATTTCTGGACGTTTTTCAATGGCAAAAATCAATGAATATTGTAAATGCACAAACAGTAATTTCTCCGCATTGCAAGGTGCAATTCTGAAATTTTTTGCTTTTTCCTGCTCCTCTTAGCATGATAAAGAAGATTCAAAGAGAGTGAGATGTCAGCTCCTTTCATTCAGTCAGTAGCTTCAAACATTTCTGGTATATGAATAACATGATGTTTTTCAATGGCAAAAATCAATGAATTTTGTAAATGCACAAACAGTAATTTCTCCGCATTGCAAGGTGCAATTCTGAAATTTTTTGCTTTTTCCTGCTCCTCTTAGCATGATAAAGAAGATTCAAAGAGAGTGAGATGCCAGTTCCTTTCATTCAGTCAGTAGCTTCAATCATTTCTGGACGTTTTTCAATGGCAAAAATCAATGAATATTGTAAATGCACAAACAGTAATTTCTCCGCATTGCAAGGTGCAATTCTGAAATTTTTTGCTTTTTCCTGCTCCTCTTAGCATGATAAAGAAGATTCAAAGAGAGTGAGATGCCAGCTCCTTTCATTCAGTCAGTAGCTTCAATCATTTCTGGACGTTTTTCAATGGCAAAAATCAATGAATATTGTAAATGCACAAACAGTAATTTCTCCGCATTGCAAGGTGCAATTCTGAAATTTTTTGCTTTTTCCTGCTCCTCTTAGCATGATAAAGAAGATTCAAAGAGAGTGAGATGTCAGCTCCTTTCATTCAGTCAGTAGCTTCAAACATTTCTGGTATATGAATAACATGATGTTTTTCAATGGCAAAAATCAATGAATTTTGTAAATGCACAAACAGTAATTTCTCCGTATTGCAAGGTGCAATTCTGAAATTTTTTGCTTTTTCCTGCTCCTCTTAGCATGATAAAGAAGATTCAAAGAGAGTGAGATGCCAGTTCCTTTCATTCAGTCAGTAGCTTCAATCATTTCTGGACGTTTTTCAATGGCAAAAATCAATGAATATTGTAAATGCACAAACAGTAATTTCTCCGCATTGCAAGGTGCAATTCTGAAATTTTTTGCTTTTTCCTGCTCCTCTTAGCATGATAAAGAAGATTCAAAGAGAGTGAGATGCCAGCTCCTTTCATTCAGTCAGTAGCTTCAATCATTTCTGGTATATGAATAACATGATGTTTTTCAATGGCAAAAATCAATGAATATTGTAAATGCACAAACAGTAATTTCTCCGCATTGCAAGGTGCAATTCTGAAATTTTTTGCTTTTTCCTGCTCCTCTTAGCATGATAAAGAAGATTCAAAGAGAGTGAGATGCCAGCTCCTTTCATTCAGTCAGTAGCTTCAATCATTTTTGGACGTTTTTCAATGGCAAAAATCAATGAATATTGTAAATGCACAAACAGTAATTTCTCCGCATTGCAAGGTGCAATTCTGAAATTTTTTGCTTTTTCCTGCTCCTCTTAGCATGATAAACAAGATTCAAAGAGAGTGAGATGCCAGCTCCTTTCATTCAGTCAGTAGCTTCAATCATTTCTGGACGTTTTTCAATGGCAAAAATCAATGAATATTGTAAATGCACAATCAGTAATTTCTCCGCATTGCAAGGTGCAATTCTGAAATTTTTTGCTTTTTCCTGCTCCTCTTAGCATGATAAAGAAGATTCAAAGAGAGTGAGATGCCAGCTCCTTTCATTCAGTCAGTAGCTTCAAACATTTCTGGTATATGAATAACATGATGTTTTTCAATGGCAAAAATCAATGAATATTGTAAATGCACAAACAGTAATTTCTCCGCATTGCAAGGTGCAAGTCTGAAATTTTTTGCTTTTTCCTGCTCCTCTTAGCATGATAAAGAAGATTCAAAGAGAGTGAGATGCCAGCTACTTTCATTCAGTCAGTAGCTTCAATCATTTCTGGACGTTTTTCAATGGTAAAAATCAATGAATATTGTAAATGCACAAACAGTAATTTCTCCACATTGCAAGGTGCAATTCTGAAATTTTTTGCTTTTTCCTGCTCCTCTTAGCATGATAAAGAAGATTCAAAGAGAGTGAGATGCCAGCTCCTTTCATTCAGTCAGTAGCTTCAAACATTTCTGGTATATGAATAACATGATGTTTTTCAATGGCAAAAATCAATGAATATTGTAAATGCACAAACAGTAATTTCTCTGCATTGCAAGGTGCAATTCTGAAATTTTTTGCTTTTTCCTGCTCCTCTTAGCATGATAAAGAAGATTCAAAGAGAGTGAGATGCCAGCTACTTTCATTCAGTCAGTAGCTTCAATCATTTCTGGACGTTTTTCAATGGTAAAAATCAATGAATATTGTAAATGCACAAACAGTAATTTCTCCACATTGCAAGGTGCAATTCTGAAATTTTTTGCTTTTTCCTGCTCCTCTTAGCATGATAAAGAAGATTCAAAGAGAGTGAGATGCCAGCTCCTTTCATTCAGTCAGTAGCTTCAAACATTTCTGGTATATGAATAACATGATGTTTTTCAATGGCAAAAATCAATGAATATTGTAAATGCACAAACAGTAATTTCTCCGCATTGCAAGGTGCAATTCTGAAATTTTTTGCTTTTTCCTGCTCCTCTTAGCATGATAAAGAAGATTCAAAGAGAGTGAGATGCCAGCTCCTTTCATTCAGTCAGTAGCTTCAAACATTTCTGGTATATGAATAACATGATGTTTTTCAATGGCAAAAATCAATGAATATTGTAAATGCACAAACAGTAATTTCTCCGCATTGCAAGTTGCAATTCTGAAATTTTTTGCTTTTTCCTGCTCCTCTTAGCATGATAAAGAATATTCAAAGAGAGTGAGATGCCAGCTCCTTTCATTCAGTCAGTAGCCTCAATCATTTCTGGATGTTTTTCAATGGCAAAAATCAATGAATATTGTAAATGCACAAACTGTAATTTCTCCGCATTGCAAGGTGCAATTCTGAAATTTTTGGCTTTTTCCTGCTCCTCTTAGCATGATAAAGAAGATTCAAAGAGAGTGAGATGCCAGCTCCTTTCATTCAGTCAGTAGCTTCAATCATTTCTGGACGTTTTTCAATGGCAAAAATCAATGAATATTGTAAATGCACAAACAGTAATTTCTCCGCATTGCAAGGTGCAATTCTGAAATTTTTTGCTTTTTCCTGCTCCTCTTACCATGATAAAGAAGATTCAAAGAGAGTGAGATGCCAGCTCCTTTCATTCAGTCAGTACCTTCAATCATTTCTGGATGTTTTTCAATGGCAAAAATCAATGAATATTGTAAATGCACAAACAGTAATTTCTCCGCATTGCAAGGTGCAATTCTGAAATTTTTTGCTTTTTCCCGCTCCTCTTAGCATGATAAAGAAGATTCAAAGAGAGTGAGGTGCCAGCTCCTTTCATTCAGTCAGTAGCTTCAAACATTTCTGGTATATGAATAACATGTTTTTCAATGGCAAAAATCATTGAATATTGTAAATGCACAAACAGTAATTTCTCCGCATTGCAAGGTGCAATTCTGAAATTTTTTGATTTTTCCTGCTCCTCTTAGCATGATAAAGAAGATTCAAAGAGAGTGAGATGCCAGCTCCTTTCATTCAGTCAGTAGCTTCAATCATTTCTGGACGTTTTTCAATGGCAAAAATCAATGAATATTGTAAATGCACAAACAGTAATTTCTCCGCATTGCAAGGTGCAATTCTGAAATTTTTTGCTTTTTCCTGCTCCTCTTAGCATGATAAAGAAGATTCAAAGAGAGTGAGATGCCAGCTCCTTTCATTCAGTCAGTAGCTTCAATCATTTCTGGACGTTTTTCAATGGCAAAAATCAATGAATATTGTAAATGCACAAACAGTAATTTCTCCGCATTGCAAGGTGCAATTCTGAAATTTTTTGCTTTTTCCTGCTCCTCTTAGCATGATAAAGAAGATTCAAAGAGAGTGAGATGCCAGCTCCTTTCATTCAGTCAGTAGCTTCAAACATTTCTGGTATATGAATAACATGATGTTTTTCAATGGCAAAAATCAATGAATATTGTAAATGCACAAACAGTAATTTCTCCGCATTGCAAGGTGCAAGTCTGAAATTTTGTGCTTTTTCCTGCTCCTCTTAGCATGATAAAGAAGATTCAAAGAGAGTGAGATGCCAGCTACTTTCATTCAGTCAGTAGCTTCAATCATTTCTGGACGTTTTTCAATGGTAAAAATCAATGAATATTGTAAATGCACAAACAGTAATTTCTCCACATTGCAAGGTGCAATTCTGAAATTTTTTGCTTTTTCCTGCTCCTCAGCATGATAAAGAAGATTCAAAGAGAGTGAGATGCCAGCTCCTTTCATTCAGTCAGTAGCTTCAAACATTTCTGGTATATGAATAACATGATGTTTTTCAATGGCAAAAATCAATGAATATTGTAAATGCACAAAGAGTAATTTCTCCGCATTGCAAGGTGCAATTCTGAAATTTTTTGCTTTTTCCTGCTCCTCTTAGCATGATAAAGAAGATTCAAAGAGAGTGAGATGCCAGCTCCTTTCATTCAGTCAGTAGCTTCAATCATTTCTGGACGTTTTTCAATGGCAAAAATCAATGAATATTGTAAATGCACAAACAGTAATTTCTCCGCATTGCAAGGTGCAATTCTGAAATTTTTTGCTTTTTCCTGCTCCTCTTAGCATGATAAAGAAGATTCAAAGAGAGTGAGATGCCAGCTCCTTTCATTCAGTCAGTAGCTTCAATCATTTCTGGACGTTTTTCAATGGCAAAAATCAATGAATATTGTAAATGCACAAACAGTAATTTCTCCGCATTGCAAGGTGCAATTCTGAAATTTTTTGCTTTTTCCTGCTCCTCTTAGCATGATAAAGAAGATTCAAAGAGAGTGAGATGCCAGCTCCTTTCATTCAGTCAGTAGCTACAAACATTTCTGGTATATGAATAACATGATGTTTTTCAATGGCAAAAATCAATGAATATTGTAAATGCACAAACAGTAATTTCCCCGCATTGCAAGGTGCAATTCTGAAATTTTTTGCTTTTTCCTGCTCCTCTTAGCATGATAAAGAAGATTCAAAGAGAGTGAGATGCCAGCTCCTTTCATTCAGTCAGTAGCTTCAATCATTTCTGGACGTTTTTCAATGGCAAAAATCAATGAATATTGTAAATGCACAAACAGTAATTTCTCCGCATTGCAAGGTGCAATTCTGAAATTTTTTGCTTTTTCCTGCTCCTCTTAGCATGATAAAGAAGATTCAAAGAGAGTGAGATGCCAGCTCCTTTCATTCAGTCAGTAGCTTCAAACATTTCTGGTATATGAATAACATGATGTTTTTCAATGGCAAAAATCAATGAATATTGTAAATGCACAAAGAGTAATTTCTCCGCATTGCAAGGTGCAATTCTGAAATTTTTTGCTTTTTCCTGCTCCTCTTAGCATGATAAAGAAGATTCAAAGAGAGTGAGATGCCAGCTCCTTTCATTCAGTCAGTAGCTTCAATCATTTCTGGACGTTTTTCAATGGCAAAAATCAATGAATATTGTAAATGCACAAACAGTAATTTCTCCGCATTGCAAGGTGCAATTCTGAAATTTTTTGCTTTTTCCTGCTCCTCTTAGCATGATAAAGAAGATTCAAAGAGAGTGAGATGCCAGCTCCTTTCATTCAGTCAGTAGCTTCAATCATTTCTGGACGTTTTTCAATGGCAAAAATCAATGAATATTGTAAATGCACAAACAGTAATTTCTCCGCATTGCAAGGTGCAATTCTGAAATTTTTTGCTTTTTCCTGCTCCTCTTAGCATGATAAAGAAGATTCAAAGAGAGTGAGATGCCAGCTCCTTTCATTCAGTCAGTAGCTACAAACATTTCTGGTATATGAATAACATGATGTTTTTCAATGGCAAAAATCAATGAATATTGTAAATGCACAAACAGTAATTTCTCCGCATTGCAAGGTGCAATTCTGAAATTTTTTGCTTTTTCCTGCTCCTCTTAGCATGATAAAGAAGATTCAAAGAGAGTGAGATGCCAGCTCCTTTCATTCAGTCAGTAGCTTCAATCATTTCTGGACGTTTTTCAATGGCAAAAATCAATGAATATTGTAAATGCACAAACAGTAATTTCTCCGCATTGCAAGGTGCAATTCTGAAATTTTTTGCTTTTTCCTGCTCCTCTTAGCATGATAAAGAAGATTCAAAGAGAGTGAGATGCCAGCTCCTTTCATTCAGTCAGTAGCTTCAATCATTTCTGGTATATGAATAACATGATGTTTTTCAATGGCAAAAATCAATGAATATTGTAAATGCACAAACAGTAATTTCTCCGCATTGCAAGGTGCAATTCTGAAATTTTTTGCTTTTTCCTGCTCCTCTTAGCATGATAAAGAAGATTCAAAGAGAGTGAGATGCCAGCTCCTTTCATTCAGTCAGTAGCTTCAATCATTTCTGGACGTTTTTCAATGGCAAAAATCAATGAATATTGTAAATGCACAAACAGTAATTTCTCCGCATTGCAAGGTGCAATTCTGAAATTTTTTGCTTTTTCCTGCTCCTCTTAGCATGATAAAGAAGATTCAAAGAGAGTGAGATGCCAGCTCCTTTCATTCAGTCAGTAGCTTCAATCATTTCTGGACGTTTTTCAATGGCAAAAATCAATGAATATTGTAAATGCACAAACAGTAATTTCTCCGCATTGCAAGGTGCAATTCTGAAATTTTTTGCTTTTTCCTACTCCTCTTAGCATGATAAAGAAGATTCAAAGAGAGTGAGATGCCAGCTCCTTTCATTCAGTCAGTAGCTACAAACATTTCTGGTATATGAATAACATGATGTTTTTCAATGGCAAAAATCAATGAATATTGTAAATGCACAAACAGTAATTTCTCCGCATTGCAAGGTGCAATTCTGAAATTTTTTGCTTTTTCCTGCTCCTCTTAGCATGATAAAGAAGATTCAAAGAGAGTGAGATGCCAGCTCCTTTCATTCAGTCAGTAGCTTCAATCATTTCTGGACGTTTTTCAATGGCAAAAATCAATGAATATTGTAAATGCACAAACAGTAATTTCTCCGCATTGCAAGGTGCAATTCTGAAATTTTTTGCTTTTTCCTGCTCCTCTTAGCATGATAAAGAAGATTCAAAGAGAGTGAGATGCCAGCTCCTTTCATTCAGTCAGTAGCTTCAATCATTTCTGGTATATGAATAACATGATGTTTTTCAATGGCAAAAATCAATGAATATTGTAAATGCACAAACAGTAATTTCTCCGCATTGCAAGGTGCAATTCTGAAATTTTTTGCTTTTTCCTGCTCCTCTTAGCATGATAAAGAAGATTCAAAGAGAGTGAGATGCCAGCTCCTTTCATTCAGTCAGTAGCTTCAATCATTTCTGGACGTTTTTCAATGGCAAAAATCAATGAATATTGTAAATGCACAAACAGTAATTTCTCCGCATTGCAAGGTGCAATTCTGAAATTTTTTGCTTTTTCCTGCTCCTCTTAGCATGATAAAGAAGATTCAAAGAGAGTGAGATGTCAGCTCCTTTCATTCAGTCAGTAGCTTCAAACATTTCTGGTATATGAATAACATGATGTTTTTCAATGGCAAAAATCAATGAATTTTGTAAATGCACAAACAGTAATTTCTCCGCATTGCAAGGTGCAATTCTGAAATTTTTTGCTTTTTCCTGCTCCTCTTAGCATGATAAAGAAGATTCAAAGAGAGTGAGATGCCAGTTCCTTTCATTCAGTCAGTAGCTTCAATCATTTCTGGACGTTTTTCAATGGCAAAAATCAATGAATATTGTAAATGCACAAACAGTAATTTCTCCGCATTGCAAGGTGCAATTCTGAAATTTTTTGCTTTTTCCTGCTCCTCTTAGCATGATAAAGAAGATTCAAAGAGAGTGAGATGCCAGCTCCTTTCATTCAGTCAGTAGCTTCAATCATTTCTGGTATATGAATAACATGATGTTTTTCAATGGCAAAAATCAATGAATATTGTAAATGCACAAACAGTAATTTCTCCGCATTGCAAGGTGCAATTCTGAAATTTTTTGCTTTTTCCTGCTCCTCTTAGCATGATAAAGAAGATTCAAAGAGAGTGAGATGCCAGCTCCTTTCATTCAGTCAGTAGCTTCAATCATTTCTGGACGTTTTTCAATGGCAAAAATCAATGAATATTGTAAATGCACAAACAGTAATTTCTCCGCATTGCAAGGTGCAATTCTGAAATTTTTTGCTTTTTCCTGCTCCTCTTAGCATGATAAAGAAGATTCAAAGAGAGTGAGATGCCAGCTCCTTTCATTCAGTCAGTAGCTTCAATCATTTCTGGTATATGAATAACATGATGTTTTTCAATGGCAAAAATCAATGAATATTGTAAATGCACAAACAGTAATTTCTCCGCATTGCAAGGTGCAATTCTGAAATTTTTTGCTTTTTCCTGCTCCTCTTAGCATGATAAAGAAGATTCAAAGAGAGTGAGATGCCAGCTCCTTTCATTCAGTCAGTAGCTTCAATCATTTTTGGACGTTTTTCAATGGCAAAAATCAATGAATATTGTAAATGCACAAACAGTAATTTCTCCGCATTGCAAGGTGCAATTCTGAAATTTTTTGCTTTTTCCAGCTCCTCTTAGCATGATAAACAAGATTCAAAGAGAGTGAGATGCCAGCTCCTTTCATTCAGTCAGTAGCTTCAATCATTTCTGGACGTTTTTCAATGGCAAAAATCAATGAATATTGTAAATGCACAAACAGTAATTTCTCCGCATTGCAAGGTGCAATTCTGAAATTTTTTGCTTTTTCCTGCTCCTCTTAGCATGATAAAGAAGATTCAAAGAGAGTGAGATGCCAGCTCCTTTCATTCAGTCAGTAGCTTCAATCATTTCTGGTATATGAATAACATGATGTTTTTCAATGGCAAAAATCAATGAATATTGTAAATGCACAAACAGTAATTTCTCCGCATTGCAAGGTGCAATTCTGAAATTTTTTGCTTTTTCCTGCTCCTCTTAGCATGATAAAGAAGATTCAAAGAGAGTGAGATGCCAGCTCCTTTCATTCAGTCAGTAGCTTCAATCATTTCTGGACGTTTTTCAATGGCAAAAATCAATGAATATTGTAAATGCACAAACAGTAATTTCTCCGCATTGCAAGGTGCAATTCTGAAATTTTTTGCTTTTTCCTGCTCCTCTTAGCATGATAAAGAAGATTCAAAGAGAGTGAGATGTCAGCTCCTTTCATTCAGTCAGTAGCTTCAAACATTTCTGGTATATGAATAACATGATGTTTTTCAATGGCAAAAATCAATGAATTTTGTAAATGCACAAACAGTAATTTCTCCGCATTGCAAGGTGCAATTCTGAAATTTTTTGCTTTTTCCTGCTCCTCTTAGCATGATAAAGAAGATTCAAAGAGAGTGAGATGCCAGTTTCTTTCATTCAGTCAGTAGCTTCAATCATTTCTGGACGTTTTTCAATGGCAAAAATCAATGAATATTGTAAATGCACAAACAGTAATTTCTCCGCATTGCAAGGTGCAATTCTGAAATTTTTTGCTTTTTCCTGCTCCTCTTAGCATGATAAAGAAGATTCAAAGAGAGTGAGATGCCAGCTCCTTTCATTCAGTCAGTAGCTTCAATCATTTCTGGTATATGAATAACATGATGTTTTTCAATGGCAAAAATCAATGAATATTGTAAATGCACAAACAGTAATTTCTCCGCATTGCAAGGTGCAATTCTGAAATTTTTTGCTTTTTCCTGCTCCTCTTAGCATGATAAAGAAGATTCAAAGAGAGTGAGATGCCAGCTCCTTTCATTCAGTCAGTAGCTTCAATCATTTCTGGACGTTTTTCAATGGCAAAAATCAATGAATATTGTAAATGCACAAACAGTAATTTCTCCGCATTGCAAGGTGCAATTCTGAAATTTTTTGCTTTTTCCTGCTCCTCTTAGCATGATAAAGAAGATTCAAAGAGAGTGAGATGCCAGCTCCTTTCATTCAGTCAGTAGCTTCAATCATTTCTGGTATATGAATAACATGATGTTTTTCAATGGCAAAAATCAATGAATATTGTAAATGCACAAACAGTAATTTCTCCGCATTGCAAGGTGCAATTCTGAAATTTTTTGCTTTTTCCTGCTCCTCTTAGCATGATAAAGAAGATTCAAAGAGAGTGAGATGCCAGCTCCTTTCATTCAGTCAGTAGCTTCAATCATTTTTGGACGTTTTTCAATGGCAAAAATCAATGAATATTGTAAATGCACAAACAGTAATTTCTCCGCATTGCAAGGTGCAATTCTGAAATTTTTTGCTTTTTCCAGCTCCTCTTAGCATGATAAACAAGATTCAAAGAGAGTGAGATGCCAGCTCCTTTCATTCAGTCAGTAGCTTCAATCATTTCTTGACGTTTTTCAATGGCAAAAATCAATGAATATTGTAAATGCACAAACAGTAATTTCTCCGCATTGCAAGGTGCAATTCTGAAATTTTTTGCTTTTTCCTGCTCCTCTTAGCATGATAAAGAAGATTCAAAGAGAGTGAGATGCCAGCTCCTTTCATTCAGTCAGTAGCTTCAAACATTTCTGGTATATGAATAACATGATGTTTTTCAATGGCAAAAATCAATGAATATTGTAAATGCACAAACAGTAATTTCTCCGCATTGCAAGGTGCAAGTCTGAAATTTTTTGCTTTTTCCTGCTCCTCTTAGCATGATAAAGAAGATTCAAAGAGAGTGAGATGCCAGCTACTTTCATTCAGTCAGTAGCTTCAATCATTTCTGGACGTTTTTCAATGGTAAAAATCAATGAATATTGTAAATGCACAAACAGTAATTTCTCCACATTGCAAGGTGCAATTCTGAAATTTTTTGCTTTTTCCTGCTCCTCTTAGCATGATAAAGAAGATTCAAAGAGAGTGAGATGCCAGCTCCTTTCATTCAGTCAGTAGCTTCAAACATTTCTGGTATATGAATAACATGATGTTTTTCAATGGCAAAAATCAATGAATATTGTAAATGCACAAACAGTAATTTCTCTGCATTGCAAGGTGCAATTCTGAAATTTTTTGCTTTTTCCTGCTCCTCTTAGCATGATAAAGAAGATTCAAAGAGAGTGAGATGCCAGCTACTTTCATTCAGTCAGTAGCTTCAATCATTTCTGGACGTTTTTCAATGGTAAAAATCAATGAATATTGTAAATGCACAAACAGTAATTTCTCCACATTGCAAGGTGCAATTCTGAAATTTTTTGCTTTTTCCTGCTCCTCTTAGCATGATAAAGAAGATTCAAAGAGAGTGAGATGCCAGCTCCTTTCATTCAGTCAGTAGCTTCAAACATTTCTGGTATATGAATAACATGATGTTTTTCAATGGCAAAAATCAATGAATATTGTAAATGCACAAACAGTAATTTCTCCGCATTGCAAGGTGCAATTCTGAAATTTTTTGCTTTTTCCTGCTCCTCTTAGCATGATAAAGAAGATTCAAAGAGAGTGAGATGCCAGCTCCTTTCATTCAGTCAGTAGCTTCAAACATTTCTGGTATATGAATAACATGATGTTTTTCAATGGCAAAAATCAATGAATATTGTAAATGCACAAACAGTAATTTCTCCGCATTGCAAGTTGCAATTCTGAAATTTTTTGCTTTTTCCTGCTCCTCTTAGCATGATAAAGAATATTCAAAGAGAGTGAGATGCCAGCTCCTTTCATTCAGTCAGTAGCTTCAATCATTTCTGGATGTTTTTCAATGGCAAAAATCAATGAATATTGTAAATGCACAAACTGTAATTTCTCCGCATTGCAAGGTGCAATTCTGAAATTTTTGGCTTTTTCCTGCTCCTCTTAGCATGATAAAGAAGATTCAAAGAGAGTGAGATGCCAGCTCCTTTCATTCAGTCAGTAGCTTCAATCATTTCTGGACGTTTTTCAATGGCAAAAATCAATGAATATTGTAAATGCACAAACAGTAATTTCTCCGCATTGCAAGGTGCAATTCTGAAATTTTTTGCTTTTTCCTGCTCCTCTTAGCATGATAAAGAAGATTCAAAGAGAGTGAGATGCCAGCTCCTTTCATTCAGTCAGTACCTTCAATCATTTCTGGATGTTTTTCAATGGCAAAAATCAATGAATATTGTAAATGCACAAACAGTAATTTCTCCGCATTGCAAGGTGCAATTCTGAAATTTTTTGCTTTTTCCCGCTCCTCTTAGCATGATAAAGAAGATTCAAAGAGAGTGAGGTGCCAGCTCCTTTCATTCAGTCAGTAGCTTCAAACATTTCTGGTATATGAATAACATGTTTTTCAATGGCAAAAATCATTGAATATTGTAAATGCACAAACAGTAATTTCTCCGCATTGCAAGGTGCAATTCTGAAATTTTTTGATTTTTCCTGCTCCTCTTAGCATGATAAAGAAGATTCAAAGAGAGTGAGATGCCAGCTCCTTTCATTCAGTCAGTAGCTTCAATCATTTCTGGACGTTTTTCAATGGCAAAAATCAATGAATATTGTAAATGCACAAACAGTAATTTCTCCGCATTGCAAGGTGCAATTCTGAAATTTTTTGCTTTTTCCTGCTCCTCTTAGCATGATAAAGAAGATTCAAAGAGAGTGAGATGCCAGCTCCTTTCATTCAGTCAGTAGCTTCAATCATTTCTGGACGTTTTTCAATGGCAAAAATCAATGAATATTGTAAATGCACAAACAGTAATTTCTCCGCATTGCAAGGTGCAATTCTGAAATTTTTTGCTTTTTCCTGCTCCTCTTAGCATGATAAAGAAGATTCAAAGAGAGTGAGATGCCAGCTCCTTTCATTCAGTCAGTAGCTTCAAACATTTCTGGTATATGAATAACATGATGTTTTTCAATGGCAAAAATCAATGAATATTGTAAATACACAAACAGTAATTTCTCCGCATTGCAAGGTGCAAGTCTGAAATTTTTTGCTTTTTCCTGCTCCTCTTAGCATGATAAAGAAGATTCAAAGAGAGTGAGATGCCAGCTACTTTCATTCAGTCAGTAGCTTCAATCATTTCTGGACGTTTTTCAATGGTAAAAATCAATGAATATTGTAAATGCACAAACAGTAATTTCTCCACATTGCAAGGTGCAATTCTGAAATTTTTTGCTTTTTCCTGCTCCTCAGCATGATAAAGAAGATTCAAAGAGAGTGAGATGCCAGCTCCTTTCATTCAGTCAGTAGCTTCAAACATTTCTGGTATATGAATAACATGATGTTTTTCAATGGCAAAAATCAATGAATATTGTAAATGCACAAAGAGTAATTTCTCCGCATTGCAAGGTGCAATTCTGAAATTTTTTGCTTTTTCCTGCTCCTCTTAGCATGATAAAGAAGATTCAAAGAGAGTGAGATGCCAGCTCCTTTCATTCAGTCAGTAGCTTCAATCATTTCTGGACGTTTTTCAATGGCAAAAATCAATGAATATTGTAAATGCACAAACAGTAATTTCTCCGCATTGCAAGGTGCAATTCTGAAATTTTTTGCTTTTTCCTGCTCCTCTTAGCATGATAAAGAAGATTCAAAGAGAGTGAGATGCCAGCTCCTTTCATTCAGTCAGTAGCTTCAATCATTTCTGGACGTTTTTCAATGGCAAAAATCAATGAATATTGTAAATGCACAAACAGTAATTTCTCCGCATTGCAAGGTGCAATTCTGAAATTTTTTGCTTTTTCCTGCTCCTCTTAGCATGATAAAGAAGATTCAAAGAGAGTGAGATGCCAGCTCCTTTCATTCAGTCAGTAGCTACAAACATTTCTGGTATATGAATAACATGATGTTTTTCAATGGCAAAAATCAATGAATATTGTAAATGCACAAACAGTAATTTCTCCGCATTGCAAGGTGCAATTCTGAAATTTTTTGCTTTTTCCTGCTCCTCTTAGCATGATAAAGAAGATTCAAAGAGAGTGAGATGCCAGCTCCTTTCATTCAGTCAGTAGCTTCAAACATTTCTGGTATATGAATAACATGATGTTTTTCAATGGCAAAAATCAATGAATATTGTAAATGCACAAACAGTAATTTCTCCGCATTGCAAGTTGCAATTCTGAAATTTTTTGCTTTTTCCTGCTCCTCTTAGCATGATAAAGAATATTCAAAGAGAGTGAGATGCCAGCTCCTTTCATTCAGTCAGTAGCTTCAATCATTTCTGGATGTTTTTCAATGGCAAAAATCAATGAATATTGTAAATGCACAAACTGTAATTTCTCCGCATTGCAAGGTGCAATTCTGAAATTTTTGGCTTTTTCCTGCTCCTCTTAGCATGATAAAGAAGATTCAAAGAGAGTGAGATGCCAGCTCCTTTCATTCAGTCAGTAGCTTCAATCATTTCTGGACGTTTTTCAATGGCAAAAATCAATGAATATTGTAAATGCACAAACAGTAATTTCTCCGCATTGCAAGGTGCAATTCTGAAATTTTTTGCTTTTTCCTGCTCCTCTTAGCATGATAAAGAAGATTCAAAGAGAGTGAGATGCCAGCTCCTTTCATTCAGTCAGTACCTTCAATCATTTCTGGATGTTTTTCAATGGCAAAAATCAATGAATATTGTAAATGCACAAACAGTAATTTCTCCGCATTGCAAGGTGCAATTCTGAAATTTTTTGCTTTTTCCCGCTCCTCTTAGCATGATAAAGAAGATTCAAAGAGAGTGAGGTGCCAGCTCCTTTCATTCAGTCAGTAGCTTCAAACATTTCTGGTATATGAATAACATGTTTTTCAATGGCAAAAATCATTGAATATTGTAAATGCACAAACAGTAATTTCTCCGCATTGCAAGGTGCAATTCTGAAATTTTTTGATTTTTCCTGCTCCTCTTAGCATGATAAAGAAGATTCAAAGAGAGTGAGATGCCAGCTCCTTTCATTCAGTCAGTAGCTTCAATCATTTCTGGACGTTTTTCAATGGCAAAAATCAATGAATATTGTAAATGCACAAACAGTAATTTCTCCGCATTGCAAGGTGCAATTCTGAAATTTTTTGCTTTTTCCTGCTCCTCTTAGCATGATAAAGAAGATTCAAAGAGAGTGAGATGCCAGCTCCTTTCATTCAGTCAGTAGCTTCAATCATTTCTGGACGTTTTTCAATGGCAAAAATCAATGAATATTGTAAATGCACAAACAGTAATTTCTCCGCATTGCAAGGTGCAATTCTGAAATTTTTTGCTTTTTCCTGCTCCTCTTAGCATGATAAAGAAGATTCAAAGAGAGTGAGATGCCAGCTCCTTTCATTCAGTCAGTAGCTTCAAACATTTCTGGTATATGAATAACATGATGTTTTTCAATGGCAAAAATCAATGAATATTGTAAATGCACAAACAGTAATTTCTCCGCATTGCAAGGTGCAAGTCTGAAATTTTTTGCTTTTTCCTGCTCCTCTTAGCATGATAAAGAAGATTCAAAGAGAGTGAGATGCCAGCTACTTTCATTCAGTCAGTAGCTTCAATCATTTCTGGACGTTTTTCAATGGTAAAAATCAATGAATATTGTAAATGCACAAACAGTAATTTCTCCACATTGCAAGGTGCAATTCTGAAATTTTTTGCTTTTTCCTGCTCCTCAGCATGATAAAGAAGATTCAAAGAGAGTGAGATGCCAGCTCCTTTCATTCAGTCAGTAGCTTCAAACATTTCTGGTATATGAATAACATGATGTTTTTCAATGGCAAAAATCAATGAATATTGTAAATGCACAAAGAGTAATTTCTCCGCATTGCAAGGTGCAATTCTGAAATTTTTTGCTTTTTCCTGCTCCTCTTAGCATGATAAAGAAGATTCAAAGAGAGTGAGATGCCAGCTCCTTTCATTCAGTCAGTAGCTTCAATCATTTCTGGACGTTTTTCAATGGCAAAAATCAATGAATATTGTAAATGCACAAACAGTAATTTCTCCGCATTGCAAGGTGCAATTCTGAAATTTTTTGCTTTTTCCTGCTCCTCTTAGCATGATAAAGAAGATTCAAAGAGAGTGAGATGCCAGCTCCTTTCATTCAGTCAGTAGCTTCAATCATTTCTGGACGTTTTTCAATGGCAAAAATCAATGAATATTGTAAATGCACAAACAGTAATTTCTCCGCATTGCAAGGTGCAATTCTGAAATTTTTTGCTTTTTCCTGCTCCTCTTAGCATGATAAAGAAGATTCAAAGAGAGTGAGATGCCAGCTCCTTTCATTCAGTCAGTAGCTACAAACATTTCTGGTATATGAATAACATGATGTTTTTCAATGGCAAAAATCAATGAATATTGTAAATGCACAAACAGTAATTTCTCCGCATTGCAAGGTGCAATTCTGAAATTTTTTGCTTTTTCCTGCTCCTCTTAGCATGATAAAGAAGATTCAAAGAGAGTGAGATGCCAGCTCCTTTCATTCAGTCAGTAGCTTCAATCATTTCTGGACGTTTTTCAATGGCAAAAATCAATGAATATTGTAAATGCACAAACAGTAATTTCTCCGCATTGCAAGGTGCAATTCTGAAATTTTTTGCTTTTTCCTGCTCCTCTTAGCATGATAAAGAAGATTCAAAGAGAGTGAGATGCCAGCTCCTTTCATTCAGTCAGTAGCTTCAAACATTTCTGGTATATGAATAACATGATGTTTTTCAATGGCAAAAATCAATGAATATTGTAAATGCACAAAGAGTAATTTCTCCGCATTGCAAGGTGCAATTCTGAAATTTTTTGCTTTTTCCTGCTCCTCTTAGCATGATAAAGAAGATTCAAAGAGAGTGAGATGCCAGCTCCTTTCATTCAGTCAGTAGCTTCAATCATTTCTGGACGTTTTTCAATGGCAAAAATCAATGAATATTGTAAATGCACAAACAGTAATTTCTCCGCATTGCAAGGTGCAATTCTGAAATTTTTTGCTTTTTCCTGCTCCTCTTAGCATGATAAAGAAGATTCAAAGAGAGTGAGATGCCAGCTCCTTTCATTCAGTCAGTAGCTTCAATCATTTCTGGACGTTTTTCAATGGCAAAAATCAATGAATATTGTAAATGCACAAACAGTAATTTCTCCGCATTGCAAGGTGCAATTCTGAAATTTTTTGCTTTTTCCTGCTCCTCTTAGCATGATAAAGAAGATTCAAAGAGAGTGAGATGCCAGCTCCTTTCATTCAGTCAGTAGCTACAAACATTTCTGGTATATGAATAACATGATGTTTTTCAATGGCAAAAATCAATGAATATTGTAAATGCACAAACAGTAATTTCTCCGCATTGCAAGGTGCAATTCTGAAATTTTTTGCTTTTTCCTGCTCCTCTTAGCATGATAAAGAAGATTCAAAGAGAGTGAGATGCCAGCTCCTTTCATTCAGTCAGTAGCTTCAATCATTTCTGGACGTTTTTCAATGGCAAAAATCAATGAATATTGTAAATGCACAAACAGTAATTTCTCCGCATTGCAAGGTGCAATTCTGAAATTTTTTGCTTTTTCCTGCTCCTCTTAGCATGATAAAGAAGATTCAAAGAGAGTGAGATGCCAGCTCCTTTCATTCAGTCAGTAGCTTCAATCATTTCTGGACGTTTTTCAATGGCAAAAATCAATGAATATTGTAAATGCACAAACAGTAATTTCTCCGCATTGCAAGGTGCAATTCTGAAATTTTTTGCTTTTTCCTGCTCCTCTTAGCATGACAAAGAAGATTCAAAGAGAGTAAGATGCCAGCTCCTTTCATTCAGTCAGTAGCTTCAATCATTTCTGGTATATGAATAACATGATGTTTTTCAATGGCAAAAATCAATGAATATTGTAAATGCACAAACAGTAATTTCTCCGCATTGCAAGGTGCAATTCTGAAATTTTTTGATTTTTCCTGCTCCTCTTAGCATGATAAAGAAGATTCAAAGAGAGTGAGATGCCAGCTCCTTTCATTCAGTCAGTAGCTTCAATCATTTCTGGACGTTTTTCAATGGCAAAAATCAATGAATATTGTAAATGCACAAACAGTAATTTCTCCGCATTGCAAGGTGCAATTCTGAAATTTTTTGCTTTTTCCTGCTCCTCTTAGCATGATAAAGAAGATTCAAAGAGAGTGAGATGCCAGCTCCTTTCATTCAGTCAGTAGCTTCAATCATTTCTGGACGTTTTTCAATGGTAAAAATCAATGAATATTGTAAATGCACAAACAGTAATTTCTCCGCATTGCAAGGTGCAATTCTGAAATTTTTTGCTTTTTCCTGCTCCTCTTAGCATGATAAAGAAGATTCAAAGAGAGTGAGATGCCAGCTCCTTTCATTCAGTCAGTAGCTTCAAACATTTCTGGTATATGAATAATATGATGTTTTTCAATGGCAAAAATCAATGAATATTGTAAAAGCACAAACAGTAATTTCTCCGCATTGCAAGGTGCAATTCTGAAATTTTTTGCTTTTTCCTGCTCCTCTTAGCATGATAAAGAAGATTCAAAGAGAGTGAGATGCCAGCTCCTTTCATTCAGTCAGTAGCTTCAATCATTTCTGGACGTTTTTCAATGGCAAAAATCAATGAATATTGTAAATGCACAAACAGTAATTTCTCCGCATTGCAAGGTGCAATTCTGAAATTTTTTGCTTTTTCCTGCTCCTCTTAGCATGATAAAGAAGATTCAAAGAGAGTGAGATGCCAGCTCCTTTCATTCAGTCAGTAGCTTCAATCATTTCTGGTATATGAATAACATGATGTTTTTCAATGGCAAAAATCAATGAATATTGTAAATGCACAAACAGTAATTTCTCCGCATTGCAAGTTGCAATTCTGAAATTTTTTGCTTTTTCCTGCTCCTCTTAGCATGATAAAGAAGATTCAAAGAGAGTGAGATGCCAGCTCCTTTCATTCAGTCAGTAGCTTCAATCATTTCTGGACGTTTTTCAATGGCAAAAATCAATGAATATTGTAAATGCACAAACAGTAATTTCTCCGCATTGCAAGGTGCAATTCTGAAATTTTTTGCTTTTTCCTGCTCCTCTTAGCATGATAAAGAAGATTCAAAGAGAGTGAGATGCCAGCTCCTTTCATTCAGTCAGTAGCTTCAATCATTTCTGGACGTTTTTCAATGGCAAAAATCAATGAATATTGTAAATGCACAAACAGTAATTTCTCCGCATTGCAAGGTGCAATTCTGAAATTTTTTGCTTTTTCCTGCTCCTCTTAGCATGATAAAGAAGATTCAAAGAGAGTGAGATGCCAGCTCCTTTCATTCAGTCAGTAGCTTCAAACATTTCTGGTATATGAATAACATGATGTTTTTCAATGGCAAAAATCAATGAATATTGTAAATGCACAAACAGTAATTTCTCCGCATTGCAAGGTGCAATTCTGAAATTTTTTGCTTTTTCCTGCTCCTCTTAGCATGATAAAGAAGATTCAAAGAGAGTGAGATGCCAGCTCCTTTCATTCAGTCAGTAGCTTCAATCATTTCTGGACGTTTTTCAATGGCAAAAATCAATGAATATTGTAAATGCACAAACAGTAATTTCTCCGCATTGCAAGGTGCAATTCTGAAATTTTTTGCTTTTTCCTGCTCCTCTTAGCATGATAAAGAAGATTCAAAGAGAGTGAGATGTCAGCTCCTTTCATTCAGTCAGTAGCTTCAAACATTTCTGGTATATGAATAACATGATGTTTTTCAATGGCAAAAATCAATGAATTTTGTAAATGCACAAACAGTAATTTCTCCGCATTGCAAGGTGCAATTCTGAAATTTTTTGCTTTTTCCTGCTCCTCTTAGCATGATAAAGAAGATTCAAAGAGAGTGAGATGCCAGTTCCTTTCATTCAGTCAGTAGCTTCAATCATTTCTGGACGTTTTTCAATGGCAAAAATCAATGAATATTGTAAATGCACAAACAGTAATTTCTCCGCATTGCAAGGTGCAATTCTGAAATTTTTTGCTTTTTCCTGCTCCTCTTAGCATGATAAAGAAGATTCAAAGAGAGTGAGATGCCAGCTCCTTTCATTCAGTCAGTAGCTTCAATCATTTCTGGTATATGAATAACATGATGTTTTTCAATGGCAAAAATCAATGAATATTGTAAATGCACAAACAGTAATTTCTCCGCATTGCAAGGTGCAATTCTGAATTTTTTTGCTTTTTCCTGCTCCTCTTAGCATGATAAAGAAGATTCAAAGAGAGTGAGATGCCAGCTCCTTTCATTCAGTCAGTAGCTTCAATCATTTCTGGACGTTTTTCAATGGCAAAAATCAATGAATATTGTAAATGCACAAACAGTAATTTCTCCGCATTGCAAGGTGCAATTCTGAAATTTTTTGCTTTTTCCTGCTCCTCTTAGCATGATAAACAAGATTCAAAGAGAGTGAGATGCCAGCTCCTTTCATTCAGTCAGTAGCTTCAATCATTTCTGGACGTTTTTCAATGGCAAAAATCAATGAATATTGTAAATGCACAAACAGTAATTTCTCCGCATTGCAAGGTGCAATTCTGAAATTTTTTGCTTTTTCCTGCTCCTCTTAGCATGATAAAGAAGATTCAAAGAGAGTGAGATGCCAGCTCCTTTCATTCAGTCAGTAGCTTCAAACATTTCTGGTATATGAATAACATGATGTTTTTCAATGGCAAAAATCAATGAATATTGTAAATGCACAAACAGTAATTTCTCCGCATTGCAAGGTGCAAGTCTGAAATTTTTTGCTTTTTCCTGCTCCTCTTAGCATGATAAAGAAGATTCAAAGAGAGTGAGATGCCAGCTACTTTCATTCAGTCAGTAGCTTCAATCATTTCTGGACGTTTTTCAATGGTAAAAATCAATGAATATTGTAAATGCACAAACAGTAATTTCTCCACATTGCAAGGTGCAATTCTGAAATTTTTTGCTTTTTCCTGCTCCTCTTAGCATGTTAAAGAAGATTCAAAGAGAGTGAGATGCCAGCTCCTTTCATTCAGTCAGTAGCTTCAATCATTTCTGGTATAAGAATAACATGATGTTTTTCAATGGCAAAAATCAATGAATATTGTAAATGCACAAACAGTAATTTCTCCGCATTGCAAGGTGCAATTCTGAAATTTTTTGCTTTTTCCTGCTCCTCTTAGCATGATAAAGAAGATTCAAAGAGAGTGAGAAGCCAGCTCCTTTCATTCAGTCAGTAGCTTCAATCATTTCTGGACGTTTTTCAATGGCAAAAATCAATGAATATTGTAAATGCACAAACAGTAATTTCTCCGCATTGCAAGGTGCAATTCTGAAATTTTTTGCTTTTTCCTGCTCCTCTTAGCATGATAAAGAAGATTCAAAGAGAGTGAGATGTCAGCTCCTTTCATTCAGTCAGTAGCTTCAAACATTTCTGGTATATGAATAACATGATGTTTTTCAATGGCAAAAATCAATGAATTTTGTAAATGCACAAACAGTAATTTCTCCGCATTGCAAGGTGCAATTCTGAAATTTTT